>NC_090265.1:997412326-997574826 GCF_040414725.1 Anabrus simplex | reverse complement strand
TAAGATGGCGCTAGGTTGACTCGCGCGGTCAGTTGGAGGTTAGCTGCCGTTGTGAATACATCGTGGTCAGATGTATAGCATAACAAATTTAATAATGGAAAAGAAAGATTTGATGAGGATTCGGAAAAAACGTGCAAAAGAAAGAGCTGAAACTTACTTCTAATAAGTAAGTCTACGAAACCCTCGAAACCTTGCGGCCGTTACAATAATGACAGCCTATTGCCAAATTTTTCTTTTTGACGTAGAAATCGTCTATCATTTCCTTTAAACAGCGGGTCCTTCTGTAAAACTTTCTGGGTCCCAAAAATGTGTACACCAGACTTCCATCAATAATTTTAAAAACATAAAACAACTATACAAGCTAGAAAAAATATAAAACATTCTTGAAAAGAGGAAGGCCCAAAGAGTTTTATAAGCAGCTTTCAGCAATAGTGAGTGGCACTCGTACCCATCATTTTGTGATGAAATCGGAGTCCAGAACATGTGGTAAATTTAATATAACTCAGAACCAGGACATGATTTCACGTAGTATTTCGTTTATTCTACGCGAGATCTATCGATATGTTTAATAATATTCGTGATAAAATACTATTAAGTACGTAAAAATTGTGGAGTAGCTGTAAATTTAGTGAGCATTTTCGGGATATTTCAATGCCTTAATTTAAATAAGATTCAATACTACTTGAAATAGAAACAACAAAATATCAAGGAATCGAGCAAACCGAAAATAGAAGAGCGTAAGGAGTCTGCATTCAAGGTAAGAAAGTCGAGGCGGCCGAGCGCCACAAGCTACAACTGAGAACATCTCCTGCTCCCGTCCACCCTGTGGAGCTAGATAAGCTCGAAGGCAATCAAGAAGGTGTCATTGAATCGATGAATATCTATTCTTTACTTTTTTTGTTTTGAACCACCCCCTATTGGAAATCCTTAGACACCACCAGACTATCCAGATGAACAACATCCTAAAAAACCTTTTGAATATTTCACTAAATATGTTCAGCCATCACTGTTTGAAGATATGTCTGAGTACATGAACATCAGCCAGGTGGCAGTAACTGGAAAATCACTGGGATGTACTGGGGAGGAAATCTGCACATACTGGGGGATTCTGCAATTGTAGCATCCTTGTTGTGTTTTCCGCAGATAAGGATGTGCTGGGAGCGAAGAACCCGTTACCCCTTTCATAGTCAAGTGAAAATGCGACAGTACATCCGAGATAAGTCCAATCATACTGGATTGAAACATTTTGTCATGGCCACACCAAGTGGTCTGCCTCTTGATTTCCTGATGTACCGAAAAGGAGGGGAAATAATCTCTGAGAAAACACCCTCCCTGATTTAGGTAGTAGAGTAGTGCTAAAGAGCCTCCGTGGCTCAGACGGCAGCGCGTCGGCCTCTCACCGCTGGATACCGTGGTTCAAATCCCGGTCATTCCATGTAAGATTTGTGCTGGACAAAGCGGAGGCGGGACAGGTTTTTCTCCGGGTACTTCGGTTTTCCCTGTCAACTTTCTTTCCAGCAACACTCTCCATTCTCATTTCGTAGCATCTATCATTCATTAATATATCACTTTGGGAGTGGCGACCCCATCGTAATAATAGCCTATATATGATTCATTCATTACATCCCTGACCCGGTCACTGACTGGAAAACAGGTTGTAGGTTATCATTTTCAGTAGTGCTAAAACTTTGTGATTCACTACCTCCTGGCTCATCAGTTTTCATGGACAGGTATTT
The DNA here is from genome assembly GCF_040414725.1 of Anabrus simplex. Lineage (NCBI taxonomy): Eukaryota > Metazoa > Arthropoda > Insecta > Orthoptera > Tettigoniidae > Anabrus > Anabrus simplex. The sequence goes on along the minus strand of NC_090265.1, from coordinate 997,573,090 downwards.
TTTTTATTTTTATTTTTTTGCTATTTGCTTTACGTCGCACTGACACAGATAGGTCTTATGGCGACGATGGGATAGGAAAGGCCTAGGAGTTGGAAGGAAGCGGCCCTGGCCTTAATTATGGTACATCCCCGCCATTTGCCTGGTGTGAAAATGGGAAACCACGGAAAACCATCTTCAAGGCTGCCGACAGTGGGACTCGAACCCACTATCTCCCGATTACTGGCCGCACTTAAGCGACTGCAGCTATCGAGCTCGGTGACAGGTATTTTACTTCACTGGTACTTCTTGAGAGCCTCCTTACCCATAGATCCATATTGGCTACTGGGACCATAATGATCAGCTGCCTACCCAAAGGTGTCCAGTTCAAACGGGACCTTGACATGAGAAAGGAACGAAGAGGCACCTTTGATCAAGTTGTCAGGAGAGATGAGAAGTTAGTCGTGACCAAGTGGTTTGACAACAAGCCTGTTTACGTTGCCTCATCTGAGTTTGGAGCTCAGCCAGTTGATGAATGTAAGTGATGGTCAAAAAAGGTTGCACGTTACATTCAAGTCCCAAGACCCCCACGGTGTGAAACAGTACAACGAGCATATGGAGGCAGTTGACTTGCTGGACAGAGTAGAGAGAAAATAGGCTATGAGAAGCCGAACAAACAAATGGACAATACGAATGATCCACCATTTCATGGATTTTGCCCTAGCAGCGGCATGGATAGAATGCAGACAAGATAGTATACAAAGTGGTTTTAAGAGGAAAGAAATTCTGACTTACTTCGATTTCAACTTTCCAGAAAAAGCTTATTTACTTTTACAAGTACAACATAGGGATGAAGAAGAGATCGAAGACAGTGAAGATGATGCCAATGAATATGGAAAATGTAAAAGGCCATAAACACCCCAGTCTTTACCTTCACCACGCAACAGGTTTGAAATTGCTCTGCACACCGGAAATAGTGAGGGACAAACAGAAGAACCGGTCCAGATGTAGACTTCCCGGCTGCAATGCATTAACTTGGGCCCGTTGTACACAGTGCAATGTTTCTTTGTGTTTATCCCTGGACAGGAATTGCTTTCTTGCTTTCCACAAGAGATAAAACAATACAGAACATGGAATTTTTCCAGATAATTTGATATTCTTTCTTAGCATTATCAGTAAATTCAATTTTATTTTTGTAAACATGTGTTCATTCAAACAAGACTGCTAACTTTTAGTATTTAAATTTTAAAATTCTGAATGTAATTAACAATATCAAAAAAACCTTATTAACATTTTTATGTAGCTATTTAGTTTTAAGAAAAGGTCTAATAATCCTAAAATATAAAAATAAAGTATTCTAATGAAAATTTAATTACCATTCAGTTCAGGATATTTTGTCTCCATAGCGTCCTGATGTATCACTGGTGATATAGTCCTACTGAACTTCCATGGAGACAAAAAAGTTAAATTTGATTATTTTTGCCGATCAGATGTAGCTCAGGATGCTAGAGGCTATAAACTCACCTAAAATTACATTTCACTCATCCCAGAAACTCTTTGTTAACCACGTTTGTGGCATTGCCTTTTGGGGCTAAGATGACCAGGCTACTGGCAGAACTAAATCAGGAACATGCGACATGGAACTCTACATGTGAGAAACAGTCCTCTTTTAAGTCGAAAAACAAAGGGTTCTTTATTTCTAAAGGAGATTCCAAATACCAATTTTCACGTCTGTAACATCTTAGTTTTTGAGATATAAGTATCCTCATAAAGAGAATTCAACTCCTTCTTCACTTATTTTCGATCTCCAGCTTAAGTTGATTTTCCGAAAAGAAAAAGTACGTGTTTCTTTATTTTCAAAGGAGATTACACGTCTGTAACATGTTAAGTTTATACTGCAGATATACTCATTTTCAAAACCTACCCAATCCTTGGCTGAGTGGTCAGCGTTGAGGCCTTTGTTAACAGGGTTTCGGGTTCAATTTCGGGCTGGGTCGGGGATTTTAATCGCGTATGATTAATTCTTCTGGCACGGGGACAGGTTGTTTGGGTTTGTTCCAACACTCTAGTCTCAACACACCACATTACCAACCACAACAGGATCACGCAATAGATATTACATCAATACACATAGGAGGGCGTCAGGAAGGGCAACCAGCCATAAAATAGAGTCAAATCCACATGTGTGACACAGTTCGCACCCGCGACCCCACAGGTGTGGGAAAAGGGGTAGAAGAAGATACTCATTTTAAAAATTCACCCGTCTTTTTTATTCTTTTCACCCTCTTAAGTGGATTTCAAAACAAAAGTTTGTTCATTTATTTTTAAAGCAGATTCCAAGTACCAATTTTAACGTCTGTAACATCTTCAGTTTCTGAGATATATGTGTCCTCATATAAAGAATTCAACTCCTTCCTCACTTATTTCCACCCCCACCCACATCCCTTTAGTGGATTTTCTGAAAACAAAAATTTGTGTTATTTTATTTTTAAAGTAGATTCCAGATACCAATTTTCATGTCTGTAACATGTTAGGTTTGTGTGATATATCTATATATATAAAAGCAAGTCGGGCTGGAGCGATGTATATATAAATATTTAAAAATGAAAAAGGACGTGAATTAATGAGGCACTTCCAGAAATCTCATAAATTTGAAACTTGGTACGAGGGAAACTGATGACCCCAGGATCCCTAGAAAAATCGGAAATTCTCAAAATTCCCTGAAGGGGGCACGCTGGGGGGGCTCAAATTTTGGGCTCAGCATAAGAACACAGTCGTATAGTATATCCAAAACGATAACCTATAGGTTTCGTGGGCTTAAAAATTTTCGGGAATTTCCTCATTTTTATCCCCTATCCCCCCAAATCAAGATGGCGGCACAACCTGCCAGACGAGGTAGACAATTGAAATTTGGTGAATATATAGATTTTGGTCCCTAACGGACGGGAAAATTCCAAGATGTTCAAATTTTTCACTTTTTACCCCCAAAGATATCGAAATATGGAGGCAATTTTAATGACTGTGCAGACATTCCTTTTGAGCTATTTTTTGGCTAAACGGTAAGTCGTATCACAAAACGGATGGCACAATGTCGCTTCAATTCGGAGTGATCTACAACTTTGGTCCTGTGACATTTTGTCGTATCTCTCTCCCTTATACGTTAAATTTGGCCGTATTTCTGGATTGTTCGTAAATTTGGTGATTTTTACAAGTAAATTTCAATGTTTGACACACTTATAAGAATGATAGGATGATCGCGTTAGGTGTGCACATTGGCACGATTAAGGGACATATGTGTACCAAATTTCATGATTCTAGCTTATACATAAGTAGGCAAAATGTAATGTAAAATGTTAAAAATGCACCCAAATTTCACCCTATTCAACATTTGAACTCAATTTACCCCCTTAATATGGGAGATACGAGGATATGGTTTAGATATAAACATTTAGAGCGATAAATGAGGCGTCTGATGGCGCAAACCGTTTCTTAATATCATAAACCGTTTAGGATATATGAATCTCGAAGTGGAAATCTGCACTTTTCAACGTGCTCATGCTTATCCGTCATCTATCTTCTATCTATATATATAAAAGCAAGTCAGGCTGGAGCGATGTATATATAAATATTTAAAAATGAAAAAAGACGTGAATTAATGAGGCACTTCCAGAAATCTCATAAATTTGAAACTTGGTACGAGGGAAACTGATGACCCCAGGATCCCTAGAAAAATCGGAAATTCTCAAAATTCCCTGAAGGGGGCACGCTGGGGGGCTCAAATTTTGGGCTCAGCATAAGAACACAGTCGTATAGTATATCCAAAACGATAACCTATAGGTTTCGTGGGCTTAAAAATTTTCGGGAATTTCCTCATTTTTATCCCCTATCCCCCCAAATCAAGATGGCGGCACAACCTGCCAGACGAGGTAGACAATTGAAATTTGGTGAATATATAGCTTTTGGTCCCTAACGGACGGGAAAATTCCAAGATGTTCAAATTTTTCACTTTTTACCCCCAAAGATATCGAAATATGGAGGCAATTTTAATGACTGTGCAGACATTCCTTTTGAGCTATTTTTTGGCTAAACGGTAAGTCGTATCACAAAACGGATGGCACAATGTCGCTTCAATTCGGAGTGATCTACAACTTTGGTCCTGTGACATTTTGTCGTATCTCTCTCCCTTATACGTTAAATTTGGCCGTATTTCTGGATTGTTCGAAAATTTGGTGATTTTTACAAGTAAATTTCAATGTTTGACACACTTATAAGAATGATAGGATGATCGCGTTAGGTGTGCACATTCGCACGATTAAGGGACATATGTGTACCAAATTTCATGATTCTAGCTTATACATAAGTAGGCAAAATGTAATGTAAAATGTTAAAAATGCACCCAAATTTCACCCTATTCAACATTTGAACTCAATTTACCCCCTTAATATGGGAGATACGAGGATATGGTTTAGATATAAACATTTAGAGCGATAAATGAGGCGTCTGATGGCGCAAACCGTTTCTTAATATCATAAACCGTTTAGGAGATATGAATCTCGAAGTGGAAATCTGCACTTTTCAACGTGCTCATGCTTATCCGTCATCTATCTTCTATCTATATATATAAAAGCAAGTCAGGCTGGAGCGATGTATATATAAATATTTAAAAATGAAAAAAGACGTGAATTAATGAGGCACTTCCAGAAATCTCATAAATTTGAAACTTGGTACGAGGGAAACTGATGACCCCAGGATCCCTAGAAAAATCGGAAATTCTCAAAATTCCCTGAAGGGGGCACGCTGGGGGGGCTCAAATTTTGGGCTCAGCATAAGAACACAGTCGTATAGTATATCCAAAACGATAACCTATAGGTTTCGTGGGCTTAAAAATTTTCGGGAATTTCCTCATTTTTATCCCCTATCCCCCCAAATCAAGATGGCGGCACAACCTGCCAGACGAGGTAGACAATTGAAATTTGGTGAATATATAGCTTTTGGTCCCTAACGGACGGGAAAATTCCAAGATGTTCAAATTTTTCACTTTTTACCCCCAAAGATATCGAAATATGGAGGCAATTTTAATGACTGTGCAGACATTCCTTTTGAGCTATTTTTTGGCTAAACGGTAAGTCGTATCACAAAACGGATGGCACAATGTCGCTTCAATCCGGAGTGATCTACAACTTTGGTCCTGTGACATTTTATCGTATCTCTCTCCCTTATACGTTAAATTTGGCCGTATTTCTGGATTGTTCGTAAATTTGGTGATTTTTACAAGTAAATTTCAATGTTTGACATACTTATAAGAATGATAGGATGATCGCGTTAGGTGTGCACATTGGCACGATTAAGGGACATATGTGTACCAAATTTCATGATTCTAGCTTATACATAAGTAGGCAAAATGTAATGTAAAATGTTAAAAATGCACCCAAATTTCACCCTATTCAACATTTGAACTCAATTTACCCCCTTAATATGGGAGATACGAGGATATGGTTTCGAAACAAACATTTAGAGCGATAAATGAGGCGTCTGATGGCGCAAACCGTTTCTTAATATCATAAACCGTTTAGGAGATATGAATCTCGAAGTGGAAATCTGCACTTTTCAACGTGCTCATGCTTATCCGTCATCTATATATATAAAAGCAAGTCGGGCTGGAGCGATGTATATATAAATATTTAAAAATGAAAAAGGACGTGAATTAATGAGGCACTTCCAGAAATCTCATAAATTTGAAACTTGGTACGAGGGAAACTGATGACCCCAGGATCCCTAGAAAAATCGGAAATTCTCAAAATTCCCTGAAGGGGGCACGCTGGGGGGGCTCAAATTTTGGGCTCAGCATAAGAACACAGTCGTATAGTATATCCAAAACGATAACCTATAGGTTTCGTGGGCTTAAAAATTTTCGGGAATTTCCTCATTTTTATCCCCTATCCCCCCAAATCAAGATGGCGGCACAACCTGCCAGACGAGGTAGACAATTGAAATTTGGTGAATATATAGATTTTGGTCCCTAACGGACGGGAAAATTCCAAGATGTTCAAATTTTTCACTTTTTACCCCCAAAGATATCGAAATATGGAGGCAATTTTAATGACTGTGCAGACATTCCTTTTGAGCTATTTTTTGGCTAAACGGTAAGTCGTATCACAAAACGGATGGCACAATGTCGCTTCAATTGGGAGTGATCTACAACTTTGGTCCTGTGACATTTTGTCGTATCTCTCTCCCTTATACGTTAAATTTGGCCGTATTTCTGGATTGTTCGTAAATTTGGTGATTTTTACAAGTAAATTTCAATGTTTGACACACTTATAAGAATGATAGGATGATCGCGTTAGGTGTGCACATTCGCACGATTAAGGGACATATGTGTACCAAATTTCATGATTCTAGCTTATACATAAGTAGGCAAAATGTAATGTAAAATGTTAAAAATGCACCCAAATTTCACCCTATTCAACATTTGAACTCAATTTACCCCCTTAATATGGGAGATACGAGGATATGGTTTAGATATAAACATTTAGAGCGATAAATGAGGCGTCTGATGGCGCAAACCGTTTCTTAATATCATAAACCGTTTAGGAGATATGAATCTCGAAGTGGAAATCTGCACTTTTCAACGTGCTCATGCTTATCCGTCATCTATCTTCTATCTATATATATAAAAGCAAGTCAGGCTGGAGCGATGTATATATAAATATTTAAAAATGAAAAAAGACGTGAATTAATGAGGCACTTCCAGAAATCTCATAAATTTGAAACTTGGTACGAGGGAAACTGATGACCCCAGGATCCCTAGAAAAATCGGAAATTCTCAAAATTCCCTGAAGGGGGCACGCTGGGGGGCTCAAATTTTGGGCTCAGCATAAGAACACAGTCGTATAGTATATCCAAAACGATAACCTATAGGTTTCGTGGGCTTAAAAATTTTCGGGAATTTCCTCATTTTTATCCCCTATCCCCCCAAATCAAGATGGCGGCACAACCTGCCAGACGAGGTAGACAATTGAAATTTGGTGAATATATAGCTTTTGGTCCCTAACGGACGGGAAAATTCCAAGATGTTCAAATTTTTCACTTTTTACCCCCAAAGATATCGAAATATGGAGGCAATTTTAATGACTGTGCAGACATTCCTTTTGAGCTATTTTTTGGCTAAACGGTAAGTCGTATCACAAAACGGATGGCACAATGTCGCTTCAATTCGGAGTGATCTACAACTTTGGTCCTGTGACATTTTGTCGTATCTCTCTCCCTTATACGTTAAATTTGGCCGTATTTCTGGATTGTTCGAAAATTTGGTGATTTTTACAAGTAAATTTCAATGTTTGACACACTTATAAGAATGATAGGATGATCGCGTTAGGTGTGCACATTCGCACGATTAAGGGACATATGTGTACCAAATTTCATGATTCTAGCTTATACATAAGTAGGCAAAATGTAATGTAAAATGTTAAAAATGCACCCAAATTTCACCCTATTCAACATTTGAACTCAATTTACCCCCTTAATATGGGAGATACGAGGATATGGTTTCGAAACAAACATTTAGAGCGATAAATGAGGCGTCTGATGGCGCAAACCGTTTCTTAATATCATAAACCGTTTAGGAGATATGAATCTCGAAGTGGAAATCTGCACTTTTCAACGTGCTCATGCTTATCCGTCATCTATATATATAAAAGCAAGTCGGGCTGGAGCGATGTATATATAAATATTTAAAAATGAAAAAAGACGTGAATTAATGAGGCACTTCCAGAAATCTCATACATTTGAAACTTGGTACGAGGGAAACTGATGACCCCAGGATCCCTAGAAAAATCGGAAATTCTCAAAATTCCCTGAAGGGGGCACGCTGGGGGGGCTCAAATTTTGGGCTCAGCATAAGAACACAGTCGTATAGTATATCCAAAACGATAACCTATAGGTTTCGTGGGCTTAAAAATTTTCGGGAATTTCCTCATTTTTATCCCCTATCCCCCCAAATCAAGATGGCGGCACAACCTGCCAGACGAGGTAGACAATTGAAATTTGGTGAATATATAGCTTTTGGTCCCTAACGGGCGGGAAAATTCCAAGATGTTCAAATTTTTCACTTTTTACCCCCAAAGATATCGAAATATGGAGGCAATTTTAATGACTGTGCAGACATTCCTTTTGAGCTATTTTTTGGCTAAACGGTAAGTCGTATCACAAAACGGATGGCACAATGTCGCTTCAATTCGGAGTGATCTACAACTTTGGTCCTGTGACATTTTGTCGTATCTCTCTCCCTTATACGTTAAATTTGGCCGTATTTCTGGATTGTTCGTAAATTTGGTGATTTTTACAAGTAAATTTCAATGTTTGACATACTTATAAGAATGATAGGATGATCGCGTTAGGTGTGCACATTGGCACGATTAAGGGACATATGTGTACCAAATTTCATGATTCTAGCTTATACATAAGTAGGCAAAATGTAATGTAAAATGTTAAAAATGCACCCAAATTTCACCCTATTCAACATTTGAACTCAATTTACCCCCTTAATATGGGAGATACGAGGATATGGTTTAGAAACAAACATTTAGAGCGATAAATGAGGCGTCTGATGGCGCAAACCGTTTCTTAATATCATAAACCGTTTAGGAGATATGAATCTCGAAGTGGAAATCTGCACTTTTCAACGTGCTCATGCTTATCCGTCATCTATATATATAAAAGCAAGTCGGGCTGGAGCGATGTATATATAAATATTTAAAAATGAAAAAGGACGTGAATTAATGAGGCACTTCCAGAAATCTCATAAATTTGAAACTTGGTACGAGGGAAACTGATGACCCCAGGATCCCTAGAAAAATCGGAAATTCTCAAAATTCCCTGAAGGGGGCACGCTGGGGGGGCTCAAATTTTGGGCTCAGCATAAGAACACAGTCGTATAGTAAATCCAAAACGATAACCTATAGGTTTCGTGGGCTTAAAAATTTTCGGGAATTTCCTCATTTTTATCCCCTATCCCCCCAAATCAAGATGGCGGCACAACCTGCCAGACGAGGTAGACAATTGAAATTTGGTGAATATATAGCTTTTGGTCCCTAACGGACGGGAAAATTCCAAGATGTTCAAATTTTTCACTTTTTACCCCCAAAGATATCGAAATATGGAGGCAATTTTAATGACTGTGCAGACATTCCTTTTGAGCTATTTTTTGGCTAAACGGTAAGTCGTATCACAAAACGGATGGCACAATGTCGCTTCAATTCGGAGTGATCTACAACTTTGGTCCTGTGACATTTTGTCGTATCTCTCTCCCTTATACGTTAAATTTGGCCGTATTTCTGGATTGTTCGTAAATTTGGTGATTTTTACAAGTAAATTTCAATGTTTGACACACTTATAAGAATGATAGGATGATCGCGTTAGGTGTTCACATTCGCACGATTAAGGGACATATGTGTACCAAATTTCATGATTCTAGCTTATACATAAGTAGGCAAAATGTAATGTAAAATGTTAAAAATGCACCCAAATTTCACCCTATTCAACATTTGAACTCAATTTACCCCCTTAATATGGGAGATACGAGGATATGGTTTAGATATAAACATTTAGAGCGATAAATGAGGCGTCTGATGGCGCAAACCGTTTCTTAATATCATAAACCGTTTAGGAGATATGAATCTCGAAGAGGAAATCTGCACTTTTCAACGTGCTCATGCTTATCCGTCATCTATCTTCTATCTATATATATAAAAGCAAGTCAGGCTGTCTATATATATAAAAGCAAGTCAGGCTGGAGCGATGTATATATAAATATTTAAAAATGAAAAAAGACGTGAATTAATGAGGCACTTCCAGAAATCTCATAAATTTGAAACTTGGTACGAGGGAAACTGATGACCCCAGGATCCCTAGAAAAATCGGAAATTCTCAAAATTCCCTGAAGGGGGCACGCTGGGGGGCTCAAATTTTGGGCTCAGCATAAGAACACAGTCGTATAGTATATCCAAAACGATAACCTATAGGTTTCGTGGGCTTAAAAATTTTCGGGAATTTCCTCATTTTTATCCCCTATCCCCCCAAATCAAAATGGCGGCACAACCTGCCAGACGAGGTAGACAATTGAAATTTGGTGAATATATAGCTTTTGGTCCCTAACGGACGGGAAAATTCCAAGATGTTCAAATTTTTCACTTTTTACCCCCAAAGATATCGAAATATGGAGGCAATTTTAATGACTGTGCAGACATTCCTTTTGAGCTATTTTTTGGCTAAACGGTAAGTCGTATCACAAAACGGATGGCACAATGTCGCTTCAATTCGGAGTGATCTACAACTTTGGTCCTGTGACATTTTGTCGTATCTCTCTCCCTTATACGTTAAATTTGGCCGTATTTCTGGATTGTTCGTAAATTTGGTGATTTTTACAAGTAAATTTCAATGTTTGACACACTTATAAGAATGATAGGATGATCGCGTTAGGTGTGCACATTCGCACGATTAAGGGACATATGTGTACCAAATTTCATGATTCTAGCTTATACATAAGTAGGCAAAATGTAATGTAAAATGTTAAAAATGCACCCAAATTTCACCCTATTCAACATTTGAACTCAATTTACCCCCTTAATATGGCAGATACGAGGATATGGTTTAGATATAAACATTTAGAGCGATAAATGAGGCGTCTGATGGCGCAAACCGTTTCTTAATATCATAAACCGTTTAGGAGATATGAATCTCGAAGTGGAAATCTGCACTTTTCAACGTGCTCATGCTTATCCGTCATCTATCTTCTATCTATCTATCTATATATATAAAAGCAAGTCAGGCTGGAGCGATGTATATATAAATATTTAAAAATGAAAAAAGACGTGAATTAATGAGGCACTTCCAGAAATCTCATAAATTTGAAACTTGGTACGAGGGAAACTGATGACCCCAGGATCCCTAGAAAAATCGGAAATTCTCAAAATTCCTTGAAGGGGGCACGCTGGGGGGGCTCAAATTTTGGGCTCAGCATAAGAACACAGTCGTATAGTATATCCAAAACGATAACCTATAGGTTTCGTGGGCTTAAAAATTTTCGGGAATTTCCTCATTTTTATCCCCTATCCCCCCAAATCAAGATGGCGGCACAACCTGCCAGACGAGGTTGACAATTGAAATTTGGTGAATATATAGCTTTTGGTCCCTAACGGACGGGAAAATTCCAAGATGTTCAAATTTTTCACTTTTTACCCCCAAAGATATCGAAATATGGAGGCAATTTTAATGACTGTGCAGACATTCCTTTTGAGCTATTTTTTGGCTAAACGGTAAGTCGTATCACAAAACGGATGGCACAATGTCCCTTCAATCCGGAGTGATCTACAACTTTGGTCCTGTGACATTTTATCGTATCTCTCTCCCTTATACGTTAAATTTGGCCGTATTTCTGGATTGTTCGTAAATTTGGTGATTTTTACAAGTAAATTTCAATGTTTGACATACTTATAAGAATGATAGGATGATCGCGTTAGGTGTGCACATTGGCACGATTAAGGGACATATGTGTACCAAATTTCATGATTCTAGCTTATACATAAGTAGGCAAAATGTAATGTAAAATGTTAAAAATGCACCCAAATTTCACCCTATTCAACATTTGAACTCAATTTACCCCCTTAATATGGGAGATACGAGGATATGGTTTCGAAACAAACATTTAGAGCGATAAATGAGGCGTCTGATGGCGCAAACCGTTTCTTAATATCATAAACCGTTTAGGAGATATGAATCTCGAAGTGGAAACCTGCACTTTTCAACGTGCTCATGCTTATCCGTCATCTATATATATAAAAGCAAGTCGGGCTGGAGCGATGTATATATAAATATTTAAAAATGAAAAAAGACGTGAATTAATGAGGCACTTCCAGAAATCTCATAAATTTGAAACTTGGTACGAGGGAAACTGATGACCCCAGGATCCCTAGAAAAATCGGAAATTCTCAAAATTCCCTGAAGGGGGCACGCTGGGGGGGCTCAAATTTTGGGCTCAGCATAAGAACACAGTCGTATAGTATATCCAAAACGATAACCTATAGGTTTCGTGGGCTTAAAAATTTTCGGGAATTTCCTCATTTTTATCCCCTATCCCCCCAAATCAAGATGGCGGCACAACCTGCCAGACGAGGTAGACAATTGAAATTTGGTGAATATATAGCTTTTGGTCCCTAACGGACGGGAAAATTCCAAGATGTTCAAATTTTTCACTTTTTACCCCCAAAGATATCGAAATATGGAGGCAATTTTAATGACTGTGCAGACATTCCTTTTGAGCTATTTGTTGGCTAAACGGTAAGTCGTATCACAAAACGGATGGCACAATGTCCCTTCAATTCGGAGTGATCTACAACTTTGGTCCTGTGACATTTTGTCGTATCTCTCTCCCTTATACGTTAAATTTGGCCGTATTTCTGGATTGTTCGTAAATTTGGTGATTTTTACAAGTAAATTTCAATGTTTGACATACTTATAAGAATGATAGGATGATCGCGTTAGGTGTGCACATTGACACGATTAAGGGACATATGTGTACCAAATTTCATGATTCTAGCTTATACATAAGTAGGCAAATTGTAATGTAAAACTTTAAAAATGCACCCAAATTTCACCCTATTCAACATTTGAACTCAATTTACCCCCTTAATATGGGAGATACGAGGATATGGTTTAGAAACAAACATTTAGAGCGATAAATGAGGCGTCTGATGGCGCAAACCGTTTCTTAATATCATAAACCGTTTAGGAGATATGAATCTCGAAGTGGAAATCTGCACTTTTCAACGTGCTCATGCTTATCCGTCATCTATCTTCTATCTATATATATAAAAGCAAGTCAGGCTGGAGCGATGTATATATAAATATTTAAAAATGAAAAAAGACGTGAATTAATGAGGCACTTCCAGAAATCTCATAAATTTGAAACTTGGTACGAGGGAAACTGATGACCCCAGGATCCCTAGAAAAATCGGAAATTCTCAAAATTCCCTGAAGGGAACACGCTGGGGGGCTCAAATTTTGGGCTCAGCATAAGAACACAGTCGTATAGTATATCCAAAACGATAACCTATAGGTTTCGTGGGCTTAAAAATTTTCGGGAATTTCCTCATTTTTATCCCCTATCCCCCCAAATCAAGATGGCGACACAACCTGCCAGACGAGGTAGACAATTGAAATTTGGTGAATATATAGCTTTTGGTCCCTAACGGACGGGAAAATTCCAAGATGTTCAAATTTTTCACTTTTTACCCCCAAAGATATCGAAATATGGAGGCAATTTTAATGACTGTGCAGACATTCCTTTTGAGCTATTTTTTGGCTAAACGGTAAGTCGTATCACAAAACGGATGGCACAATGTCGCTTCAATTCGGAGTGATCTACAACTTTGGTCCTGTGACATTTTGTCGTATCTCTCTCCCTTATACGTTAAATTTGGCCGTATTTCTGGATTGTTCGTAAATTTGGTGATTTTTACAAGTAAATTTCAATGTTTGACATACTTATAAGAATGATAGGATGATCGCGTTAGGTGTGCACATTGGCACGATTAAGGGACATATGTGTACCAAATTTCATGATTCTAGCTTATACATAAGTAGGCAAAATGTAATGTAAAATGTTAAAAATGCACCCAAATTTCACCCTATTCAACATTTGAACTCAATTTACCCCCTTAATGTGGGAGATACGAGGATATGGTTTAGAAACAAACATTTAGAGCGATAAATGAGGCGTCTGATGGCGCAAACCGTTTCTTAATATCATAAACCGTTTAGGAGATATGAATCTCGAAGTGGAAATCTGCACTTTTCAACGTGCTCATGCTTATCCGTCATCTATATATATAAAAGCAAGTCGGGCTGGAGCGATGTATATATAAATATTTAAAAATGAAAAAGGACGTGAATTAATGAGGCACTTCCAGAAATCTCATAAATTTGAAACTTGGTACGAGGGAAACTGATGACCCCAGGATCCCTAGAAAAATCGGAAATTCTCAAAATTCCCTGAAGGGGGCACGCTGGGGGGGCTCAAATTTTGGGCTCAGCATAAGAACACAGTCGTATAGTAAATCCAAAACGATAACCTATAGGTTTCGTGGGCTTAAAAATTTTCGGGAATTTCCTCATTTTTATCCCCTATCCCCCCAAATCAAGATGGCGGCACAACCTGCCAGACGAGGTAGACAATTGAAATTTGGTGAATATATAGCTTTTGGTCCCTAACGGACGGGAAAATTCCAAGATGTTCAAATTTTTCACTTTTTACCCCCAAAGATATCGAAATATGGAGGCAATTTTAATGACTGTGCAGACATTCCTTTTGAGCTATTTTTTGGCTAAACGGTAAGTCGTATCACAAAACGGATGGCACAATGTCGCTTCAATTCGGAGTGATCTACAACTTTGGTCCTGTGACATTTTGTCGTATCTCTCTCCCTTATACGTTAAATTTGGCCGTATTTCTGGATTGTTCGTAAATTTGGTGATTTTTACAAGTAAATTTCAATGTTTGACATACTTATAAGAATGATAGGATGATCGCGTTAGGTGTGCACATTGGCACGATTAAGGGACATATGTGTACCAAATTTCATGATTCTAGCTTATACATAAGTAGGCAAAATGTAATGTAAAATGTTAAAAATGCACCCAAATTTCACCCTATTCAACATTTGAACTCAATTTACCCCCTTAATATGGGAGATACGAGGATATGGTTTAGAAACAAACATTTAGAGCGATAAATGAGGCGTCTGATGGCGCAAACCGTTTCTTAATATCATAAACCGTTTAGGAGATATGAATCTCGAAGTGGAAATCTGCACTTTTCAACGTGCTCATGCTTATCCGTCATCTATATATATAAAAGCAAGTCGGGCTGGAGCGATGTATATATAAATATTTAAAAATGAAAAAGGACGTGAATTAATGAGGCACTTCCAGAAATCTCATAAATTTGAAACTTGGTACGAGGGAAACTGATGACCCCAGGATCCCTAGAAAAATCGGAAATTCTCAAAATTCCCTGAAGGGGGCACGCTGGGGGGGCTCAAATTTTGGGCTCAGCATAAGAACACAGTCGTATAGTAAATCCAAAACGATAACCTATAGGTTTCGTGGGCTTAAAAATTTTCGGGAATTTCCTCATTTTTATCCCCTATCCCCCCAAATCAAGATGGCGGCACAACCTGCCAGACGAGGTAGACAATTGAAATTTGGTGAATATATAGCTTTTGGTCCCTAACGGACGGGAAAATTCCAAGATGTTCAAATTTTTCACTTTTTACCCCCAAAGATATCGAAATATGGAGGCAATTTTAATGACTGTGCAGACATTCCTTTTGAGCTATTTTTTGGCTAAACGGTAAGTCGTATCACAAAACGGATGGCACAATGTCGCTTCAATTCGGAGTGATCTACAACTTTGGTCCTGTGACATTTTGTCGTATCTCTCTCCCTTATACGTTAAATTTGGCCGTATTTCTGGATTGTTCGTAAATTTGGTGATTTTTACAAGTAAATTTCAATGTTTGACACACTTATAAGAATGATAGGATGATCGCGTTAGGTGTTCACATTCGCACGATTAAGGGACATATGTGTACCAAATTTCATGATTCTAGCTTATACATAAGTAGGCAAAATGTAATGTAAAATGTTAAAAATGCACCCAAATTTCACCCTATTCAACATTTGAACTCAATTTACCCCCTTAATATGGGAGATACGAGGATATGGTTTAGATATAAACATTTAGAGCGATAAATGAGGCGTCTGATGGCGCAAACCGTTTCTTAATATCATAAACCGTTTAGGAGATATGAATCTCGAAGTGGAAATCTGCACTTTTCAACGTGCTCATGCTTATCCGTCATCTATCTTCTATCTATATATATAAAAGCAAGTCAGGCTGGAGCGATGTATATATAAATATTTAAAAATGAAAAAAGACGTGAATTAATGAGGCACTTCCAGAAATCTCATAAATTTGAAACTTGGTACGAGGGAAACTGATGACCCCAGGATCCCTAGAAAAATCGGAAATTCTCAAAATTCCCTGAAGGGGGCACGCTGGGGGGCTCAAATTTTGGGCTCAGCATAAGAACACAGTCGTATAGTATATCCAAAACGATAACCTATAGGTTTCGTGGGCTTAAAAATTTTCGGGAATTTCCTCATTTTTATCCCCTATCCCCCCAAATCAAGATGGCGGCACAACCTGCCAGACGAGGTAGACAATTGAAATTTGGTGAATATATAGCTTTTGGTCCCTAACGGACGGGAAAATTCCAAGATGTTCAAATTTTTCACTTTTTACCCCCAAAGATATCGAAATATGGAGGCAATTTTAATGACTGTGCAGACATTCCTTTTGAGCTATTTTTTGGCTAAACGGTAAGTCGTATCACAAAACGGATGGCACAATGTCGCTTCAATTCGGAGTGATCTACAACTTTGGTCCTGTGACATTTTGTCGTATCTCTCTCCCTTATACGTTAAATTTGGCCGTATTTCTGGATTGTTCGTAAATTTGGTGATTTTTACAAGTAAATTTCAATGTTTGACACACTTATAAGAATGATAGGATGATCGCGTTAGGTGTGCACATTCGCACGATTAAGGGACATATGTGTACCAAATTTCATGATTCTAGCTTATACATAAGTAGGCAAAATGTAATGTAAAATGTTAAAAATGCACCCAAATTTCACCCTATTCAACATTTGAACTCAATTTACCCCCTTAATATGGCAGATACGAGGATATGGTTTAGATATAAACATTTAGAGCGATAAATGAGGCGTCTGATGGCGCAAACCGTTTCTTAATATCATAAACCGTTTAGGAGATATGAATCTCGAAGTGGAAATCTGCACTTTTCAACGTGCTCATGCTTATCCGTCATCTATCTTCTATCTATCTATCTATATATATAAAAGCAAGTCAGGCTGGAGCGATGTATATATAAATATTTAAAAATGAAAAAAGACGTGAATTAATGAGGCACTTCCAGAAATCTCATAAATTTGAAACTTGGTACGAGGGAAACTGATGACCCCAGGATCCCTAGAAAAATCGGAAATTCTCAAAATTCCTTGAAGGGGGCACGCTGGGGGGGCTCAAATTTTGGGCTCAGCATAAGAACACAGTCGTATAGTATATCCAAAACGATAACCTATAGGTTTCGTGGGCTTAAAAATTTTCGGGAATTTCCTCATTTTTATCCCCTATCCCCCCAAATCAAGATGGCGGCACAACCTGCCAGACGAGGTTGACAATTGAAATTTGGTGAATATATAGCTTTTGGTCCCTAACGGACGGGAAAATTCCAAGATGTTCAAATTTTTCACTTTTTACCCCCAAAGATATCGAAATATGGAGGCAATTTTAATGACTGTGCAGACATTCCTTTTGAGCTATTTTTTGGCTAAACGGTAAGTCGTATCACAAAACGGATGGCACAATGTCCCTTCAATCCGGAGTGATCTACAACTTTGGTCCTGTGACATTTTATCGTATCTCTCTCCCTTATACGTTAAATTTGGCCGTATTTCTGGATTGTTCGTAAATTTGGTGATTTTACAAGTAAATTTCAATGTTTGACATACTTATAAGAATGATAGGATGATCGCGTTAGGTGTGCACATTGGCACGATTAAGGGACATATGTGTACCAAATTTCATGATTCTAGCTTATACATAAGTAGGCAAAATGTAATGTAAAATGTTAAAAATGCACCCAAATTTCACCCTATTCAACATTTGAACTCAATTTACCCCCTTAATATGGGAGATACGAGGATATGGTTTCGAAACAAACATTTAGAGCGATAAATGAGGCGTCTGATGGCGCAAACCGTTTCTTAATATCATAAACCGTTTAGGAGATATGAATCTCGAAGTGGAAATCTGCACTTTTCAACGTGCTCATGCTTATCCGTCATCTATCTTCTATCTATATATATAAAAGCAAGTCAGGCTGGAGCGATGTATATATAAATATTTAAAAATGAAAAAAGACGTGAATTAATGAGGCACTTCCAGAAATCTCATAAATTTGAAACTTGGTACGAGGGAAACTGATGACCCCAGGATCCCTAGAAAAATCGGAAATTCTCAAAATTCCCTGAAGGGGGCACGCTGGGGGGGCTCAAATTTTGGGCTCAGCATAAGAACACAGTCGTATAGTATATCCAAAACGATAACCTATAGGTTTCGTGGGCTTAAAAATTTTCGGGAATTTCCTCATTTTTATCCCCTATCCCCCCAAATCAAGATGGCGGCACAACCTGCCAGACGAGGTAGACAATTGAAATTTGGTGAATATATAGCTTTTGGTCCCTAACGGACGGGAAAATTCCAAGATGTTCAAATTTTTCACTTTTTACCCCCAAAGATATCGAAATATGGAGGCAATTTTAATGACTGTGCAGACATTCCTTTTGAGCTATTTGTTGGCTAAACGGTAAGTCGTATCACAAAACGGATGGCACAATGTCCCTTCAATTCGGAGTGATCTACAACTTTGGTCCTGTGACATTTTGTCGTATCTCTCTCCCTTATACGTTAAATTTGGCCGTATTTCTGGATTGTTCGTAAATTTGGTGATTTTTACAAGTAAATTTCAATGTTTGACATACTTATAAGAATGATAGGATGATCGCGTTAGGTGTGCACATTGACACGATTAAGGGACATATGTGTACCAAATTTCATGATTCTAGCTTATACATAAGTAGGCAAATTGTAATGTAAAACTTTAAAAATGCACCCAAATTTCACCCTATTCAACATTTGAACTCAATTTACCCCCTTAATATGGGAGATACGAGGATATGGTTTCGAAACAAACATTTAGAGCGATAAATGAGGCGTCTGATGGCGCAAACCGTTTCTTAATATCATAAACCGTTTAGGAGATATGAATCTCGAAGTGGAAATCTGCACTTTTCAACGTGCTCATGCTTATCCGTCATCTATCTTCTATCTATATATATAAAAGCAAGTCAGGCTGGAGCGATGTATATATAAATATTTAAAAATGAAAAAAGACGTGAATTAATGAGGCACTTCCAGAAATCTCATAAATTTGAAACTTGGTACGAGGGAAACTGATGACCCCAGGATCCCTAGAAAAATCGGAAATTCTCAAAATTCCCTGAAGGGAACACGCTGGGGGGCTCAAATTTTGGGCTCAGCATAAGAACACAGTCGTATAGTATATCCAAAACGATAACCTATAGGTTTCGTGGGCTTAAAAATTTTCGGGAATTTCCTCATTTTTATCCCCTATCCCCCCAAATCAAGATGGCGACACAACCTGCCAGACGAGGTAGACAATTGAAATTTGGTGAATATATAGCTTTTGGTCCCTAACGGACGGGAAAATTCCAAGATGTTCAAATTTTTCACTTTTTACCCCCAAAGATATCGAAATATGGAGGCAATTTTAATGACTGTGCAGACATTCCTTTTGAGCTATTTTTTGGCTAAACGGTAAGTCGTATCACAAAACGGATGGCACAATGTCGCTTCAATTCGGAGTGATCTACAACTTTGGTCCTGTGACATTTTGTCGTATCTCTCTCCCTTATACGTTAAATTTGGCCGTATTTCTGGATTGTTCGTAAATTTGGTGATTTTTACAAGTAAATTTCAATGTTTGACATACTTATAAGAATGATAGGATGATCGCGTTAGGTGTGCACATTGGCACGATTAAGGGACATATGTGTACCAAATTTCATGATTCTAGCTTATACATAAGTAGGCAAAATGTAAAGTAAAATGTTAAAAATGCACCCAAATTTCACCCTATTCAACATTTGAACTCAATTTACCCCCTTAATATGGGAGATACGAGGATATGGTTTCGAAACAAACATTTAGAGCGATAAATGAGGCGTCTGATGGCGCAAACCGTTTCTCAATATCATAAACCGTTTAGGAGATATGAATCTCGAAGTGGAAGTCTGCACTTTTCAACGTGCTCATGCTTATCCCTCATCTATATATATAAAAGCAAGTCGGGCTGGAGCGATGTATATATAAATATTTAAAAATGAAAAAAAGACGTGAATTAATGAGGCACTTCCAGAAATCTCATAAATTTGAAACTTGGTACGAGGGAAACTGATGACCCCAGGATCCCTAGAAAAATCGGAAATTCTCAAAATTCCCTGAAGGGGGCACGCTGGGGGGCTCAAATTTTGGGCTCAGCATAAGAACACAGTCGTATAGTATATCCAAAACGATAACCTATAGGTTTCGTGGGCTTAAAAATTTTCGGGAATTTCCTCATTTTTATCCCCTATCCCCCCAAATCAAGATGGCGGCACAACCTGCCAGACGAGGTAGACAATTGAAATTTGGTGAATATATAGCTTTTGGTCCCTAACGGACGGGAAAATTCCAAGATGTTCAAATTTTTCACTTTTTACCCCCAAAGATATCGAAATATGGAGGCAATTTTAATGACTGTGCAGACATTCCTTTTGAGCTATTTTTTGGCTAAACGGTAAGTCGTATCACAAAACGGATGCCACAATGTCGCTTCAATTCGGAGTGATCTACAACTTTGGTCCTGTGACATTTTGTCGTATCTCTCTCCCCTATACGTTAAATTTGGCCGTATTTCTGGATTGTTCGTAAATTTGGTGATTTTTACAAGTAAATTTCAATGTTTGACACACTTATAAGAATGATAGGATGATCGCGTTAGGTGTGCACATTGGCACGATTAACGGACATATGTGTACCAAACTTCATGATTCTAGCTTATACATAAGTAGGCAAAATGTAATGTAAAATGTTAAAAATGCACCCAAATTTCACCCTATTCAACATTTGAACTCAATTTACCCCCTTAATATGGGAGATACGAGGATATGGTTTAGATATAAACATTTAGAGCGATAAATGAGGCGTCTGATGGCGCAAACCGTTTCTTAATATCATAAACCGTTTAGGAGATATGAATCTCGAAGTGGAAATCTGCACTTTTCAACGTGCTCATGCTTATCCGTCATCTATCTTCTATCTATATATATAAAAGCAAGTCAGGCTGGAGCGATGTATATATAAATATTTAAAAATGAAAAAAGACGTGAATTAATGAGGCACTTCCAGAAATCTCATAAATTTGAAACTTGGTACGAGGGAAACTGATGACCCCAGGATCCCTAGAAAAATCGGAAATTCTCAAAATTCCCTGAAGGGGGCACGCTGGGGGGCTCAAATTTTGGGCTCAGCATAAGAACACAGTCGTATAGTATATCCAAAACGATAACCTATAGGTTTCGTGGGCTTAAAAATTTTCGGGAATTTCCTCATTTTTATCCCCTATCCCCCCAAATCAAGATGGCGGCACAACCTGCCAGACGAGGTAGACAATTGAAATTTGGTGAATATATAGCTTTTGGTCCCTAACGGACGGGAAAATTCCAAGATGTTCAAATTTTTCACTTTTTACCCCCAAAGATATCGAAATATGGAGGCAATTTTAATGACTGTGCAGACATTCCTTTTGAGCTATTTTTTGGCTAAACGGTAAGTCGTATCACAAAACGGATGGCACAATGTCGCTTCAATTCGGAGTGATCTACAACTTTGGTCCTGTGACATTTTGTCGTATCTCTCTCCCTTATACGTTAAATTTGGCCGTATTTCTGGATTGTTCGTAAATTTGGTGATTTTTACAAGTAAATTTCAATGTTTGACACACTTATAAGAATGATAGGATGATCGCGTTAGGTGTGCACATTCGCACGATTAAGGGACATATGTGCACCAAATTTCATGATTCTAGCTTATACATAAGTAGGCAAAATGTAATGTAAAATGTTAAAAACGCACCCAAATTTCACCCTATTCAACATTTGAACTCAATTTACCCCCTTAATATGGGAGATACGAGGATATGGTTTAGATATAAACATTTAGAGCGATAAATGAGGCGTCTGATGGCGCAAACCGTTTCTTAATATCATAAACCGTTTAGGAGATATGAATCTCGAAGTGGAAATCTGCACTTTTCAACGTGCTCATGCTTATCCGTCATCTATCTTCTATCTATATATATAAAAGCAAGTCAGGCTGGAGCGATGTATATATAAATATTTAAAAATGAAAAAAGACGTGAATTAATGAGGCACTTCCAGAAATCTCATAAATTTGAAACTTGGTACGAGGGAAACTGATGACCCCAGGATCCCTAGAAAAATCGGAAATTCTCAAAATTCCTTGAAGGGGGCACGCTGGGG
Source organism: Anabrus simplex (assembly GCF_040414725.1). Lineage (NCBI taxonomy): Eukaryota > Metazoa > Arthropoda > Insecta > Orthoptera > Tettigoniidae > Anabrus > Anabrus simplex. Next base: position 997,550,807 of record NC_090265.1, on the reverse strand, counting down.
GGGCTCAAATTTTGGGCTCAGCATAAGAACACAGTCGTATAGTATATCCAAAACGATAACCTATAGGTTTCGTGGGCTTAAAAATTTTCGGGATTTTTCTCATTTTTATCCCCTATCCCCCCAAATCAAGATGGCGGCACAACCTGCCAGACGAGGTTGACAATTGAAATTTGGTGAATATATAGCTTTTGGTCCCTAACGGACGGGAAAATTCCAAGATGTTCAAATTTTTCACCTTTTACCCCCAAAGATATCGAAATATGGAGGCAATTTTAATGACTGTGCAGACATTCCTTTTGAGCTATTTTTTGGCTAAACGGTAAGTCGTATCACAAAACGGATGGCACAATGTCTCTTCAATTCGGAGTGATCTACAACTTTGGTCCTGTGACATTTTGTCGTATCTCTCTCCCTTATACGTTAAATTTGGCCGTATTTCTTGATTGTTCGTAAATTTGGTGATTTTTACAAGTAAATTTCAATGTTTGACATACTTATAAGAATGATAGGATGATCGCGTTAGGTGTGCACATTGGCACGATTAAGGGACATATGTGTACCAAATTTCATGATTCTAGCTTATACATAAGTAGGCAAAATGTAAAGTAAAATGTTAAAAATGCACCCAAATTTCACCCTATTCAACATTTGAACTCAATTTACCCCCTTAATATGGGAGATACGAGGATATGGTTTCGAAACAAACATTTAGAGCGATAAATGAGGCGTCTGATGGCGCAAACCGTTTCTCAATATCATAAACCGTTTAGGAGATATGAATCTCGAAGTGGAAGTCTGCACTTTTCAACGTGCTCATGCTTATCCCTCATCTATATATATAAAAGGAAGTCGGGCTGGAGCGATGTATATATAAATATTTAAAAATGAAAAAAAGACGTGAATTAATGAGGCACTTCCAGAAATCTCATAAATTTGAAACTTGGTACGAGGGAAACTGATGACCCCAGGATCCCTAGAAAAATCGGAAATTCTCAAAATTCCCTGATGGGGGCACGCTGGGGGGCTCAAATTTTGGGCTCAGCATAAGAACACAGTCGTATAGTATATCCAAAACGATAACCTATAGGTTTCGTGGGCTTAAAAATTTTCGGGAATTTCCTCATTTATATCCCCTATCCCCCCAAATCAAGATGGCGGCACAACCTGCCAGACGAGGTAGACAATTGAAATTTGGTGAATATATAGCTTTTGGTCCCTAACGGACGGGAAAATTCCAAGATGTTCAAATTTTTCACTTTTTACCCCCAAAGATATCGAAATATGGAGGCAATTTTAATGACTGTGCAGACATTCCTTTTGAGCTATTTTTTGGCTAAACGGTAAGTCGTATCACAAAACGGATGGCACAATGTCGCTTCAATTCGGAGTGATCTACAACTTTGGTCCTGTGACATTTTGTCGTATCTCTCTCCCCTATACGTTAAATTTGGCCGTATTTCTGGATTGTTCGTAAATTTGGTGATTTTTACAAGTAAATTTCAATGTTTGACACACTTATAAGAATGATAGGATGATCGCGTTAGGTGTGCACATTGGCACGATTAAGGGACATATGTGTACCAAACTTCATGATTCTAGCTTATACATAAGTAGGCAAAATGTAATGTAAAATGTTAAAAATGCACCCAAATTTCACCCTATTCAACATTTGAACTCAATTTACCCCCTTAATATGGGAGATACGAGGATATGGTTTAGATATAAACATTTAGAGCGATAAATGAGGCGTCTGATGGCGCAAACCGTTTCTTAATATCATAAACCGTTTAGGAGATATGAATCTCGAAGTGGAAATCTGCACTTTTCAACGTGCTCATGCTTATCCGTCATCTATCTTCTATCTATATATATAAAAGCAAGTCAGGCTGGAGCGATGTATATATAAATATTTAAAAATGAAAAAAGACGTGAATTAATGAGGCACTTCCAGAAATCTCATAAATTTGAAACTTGGTACGAGGGAAACTGATGACCCCAGGATCCCTAGAAAAATCGGAAATTCTCAAAATTCCCTGAAGGGGGCACGCTGGGGGGCTCAAATTTTGGGCTCAGCATAAGAACACAGTCGTATAGTATATCCAAAACGATAACCTATAGGTTTCGTGGGCTTAAAAATTTTCGGGAATTTCCTCATTTTTATCCCCTATCCCCCCAAATCAAGATGGCGGCACAACCTGCCAGACGAGGTAGACAATTGAAATTTGGTGAATATATAGCTTTTGGTCCCTAACGGACGGGAAAATTCCAAGATGTTCAAATTTTTCACTTTTTACCCCCAAAGATATCGAAATATGGAGGAATTTTAATGACTGTGCAGACATTCCTTTTGAGCTATTTTTTGGCTAAACGGTAAGTCGTATCACAAAACGGATGGCACAATGTCGCTTCAATTCGGAGTGATCTACAACTTTGGTCCTGTGACATTTTGTCGTATCTCTCTCCCTTATACGTTAAATTTGGCCGTATTTCTGGATTGTTCGTAAATTTGGTGATATTTACAAGTAAATTTCAATGTTTGACACACTTATAAGAATGATAGGATGATCGCGTTAGGTGTGCACATTCGCACGATTAAGGGACATATGTGCACCAAATTTCATGATTCTAGCTTATACATAAGTAGGCAAAATGTAATGTAAAATGTTAAAAATGCACCCAAATTTCACCCTATTCAACATTTGAACTCAATTTACCCCCTTAATATGGGAGATACGAGGATATGGTTTAGATATAAACATTTAGAGCGATAAATGAGGCGTCTGATGGCGCAAACCGTTTCTTAATATCATAAACCGTTTAGGAGATATGAATCTCGAAGTGGAAATCTGCACTTTTCAACGTGCTCATGCTTATCCGTCATCTATCTTCTATCTATATATATAAAAGCAAGTCAGGCTGGAGCGATGTATATATAAATATTTAAAAATGAAAAAAGACGTGAATTAATGAGGCACTTCCAGAAATCTCATAAATTTGAAACTTGGTACGAGGGAAACTGATGACCCCAGGATCCCTAGAAAAATCGGAAATTCTCAAAATTCCCTGAAGGGGGCACGCTGGGGGGCTCAAATTTTGGGCTCAGCATAAGAACACAGTCGTATAGTATATCCAAAACAATAACCTATAGGTTTCGTGGGCTTAAAAATTTTCGGGAATTTCCTCATTTTTATCCCCTATCCCCCCAAATCAAGATGGCGACACAACCTGCCAGACGAGGTAGACAATTGAAATTTGGTGAATATATAGCTTTTGGTCCCCAACGGACGGGAAAATTCCAAGATGTTCAAATTTTTCACTTTTTACCCCCAAAGATATCGAAATATGGAGGCAATTTTAATGACTGTGCAGACATTCCTTTTGAGCTATTTTTTGGCTAAACGGTAAGTCGTATCACAAAACGGATGGCACAATGTCCCTTCAATTCGGAGTGATCTACAACTTTGGTCCTGTGACATTTTGTCGTATCTCTCTCCCTTATACGTTAAATTTGGCCGTATTTCTGGATTGTTCGTAAATTTGGTGATTTTTACAAGTAAATTTCAATGTTTGACATACTTATAAGAATGATAGGATGATCGCGTTAGGTGTGCACATTGGCACGATTAAGGGACATATGTGTACCAAATTTCATGATTCTAGCTTATACATAAGTAGGCAAAATGTAAAGTAAAATGTTAAAAATGCACCCAAATTTCACCCTATTCAACATTTGAACTCAATTTACCCCCTTAATATGGGAGGTACGAGGATATGGTTTCGAAACAAACATTTAGAGCGATAAATGAGGCGTCTGATGGCGCAAACCGTTTCTCAATATCATAAACCGTTTAGGAGATATGAATCTCGAAGTGGAAGTCTGCACTTTTCAACGTGCTCATGCTTATCCCTCATCTATATATATAAAAGCAAGTCGGGCTGGAGCGATGTATATATAAATATTTAAAAATGAAAAAAAGACGTGAATTAATGAGGCACTTCGAGAAATCTCATAAATTTGAAACTTGGTACGAGGGAAACTGATGACCCCAGGATCCCTAGAAAAATCGGAAATTCTCAAAATTCCCTGAAGGGGGCACGCTGGGGGGCTCAAATTTTGGGCTCAGCATAAGAACACAGTCGTATAGTATATCCAAAACGATAACCTATAGGTTTCGTGGGCTTAAAAATTTTCGGGAATTTCCTCATTTTTATCCCCTATCCCCCCAAATCAAGATGGCGGCACAACCTGCCAGACGAGGTAGACAATTGAAATTTGGTGAATATATAGCTTTTGGTCCCTAACGGACGGGAAAATTCCAAGATGTTCAAATTTTTCACTTTTTACCCCCAAAGATATCGAAATATGGAGGCAATTTTAATGACTGTGCAGACATTCCTTTTGAGCTATTTTTTGGCTAAACGGTAAGTCGTATCACAAAACGGATGGCACAATGTCGCTTCAATTCGGAGTGATCTACAACTTTGGTCCTGTGACATTTTGTCGTATCTCTCTCCCCTATACGTTAAATTTGGCCGTATTTCTGGATTGTTCGTAAATTTGGTGATTTTTACAAGTAAATTTCAATGTTTGACACACTTATAAGAATGATAGGATGATCGCGTTAGGTGTGCACATTGGCACGATTAAGGGACATATGTGTACCAAACTTCATGATTCTAGCTTATACATAAGTAGGCAAAATGTAATGTAAAATGTTAAAAATGCACCCAAATTTCACCCTATTCAACATTTGAACTCAATTTACCCCCTTAATATGGCAGATACGAGGATATGGTTTAGATATAAACATTTAGAGCGATAAATGAGGCGTCTGATGGCGCAAACCGTTTCTTAATATCATAAACCGTTTAGGAGATATGAATCTCGAAGTGGAAATCTGCACTTTTCAACGTGCTCATGCTTATCCGTCATCTATCTTCTATCTATATATATAAAAGCAAGTCAGGCTGGAGCGATGTATATATAAATATTTAAAAATGAAAAAAGACGTGAATTAATGAGGCACTTCCAGAAATCTCATAAATTTGAAACTTGGTACGAGGGAAACTGATGACCCCAGGATCCCTAGAAAAATCGGAAATTCTCAAAATTCCCTGAAGGGGGCACGCTGGGGGGCTCAAATTTTGGGCTCAGCATAAGAACACAGTCGTATAGTATATCCAAAACGATAACCTATAGGTTTCGTGGGCTTAAAAATTTTCGGGAATTTCCTCATTTTTATCCCCTATCCCCCCAAATCAAGATGGCGGCACAACCTGCCAGACGAGGTAGACAATTGAAATTTGGTGAATATATAGCTTTTGGTCCCTAACGGACGGGAAAATTCCAAGATGTTCAAATTTTTCACTTTTTACCCCCAAAGATATCGAAATATGGAGGAATTTTAATGACTGTGCAGACATTCCTTTTGAGCTATTTTTTGGCTAAACGGTAAGTCGTATCACAAAACGGATGGCACAATGTCGCTTCAATTCGGAGTGATCTACAACTTTGGTCCTGTGACATTTTGTCGTATCTCTCTCCCTTATACGTTAAATTTGGCCGTATTTCTGGATTGTTCGTAAATTTGGTGATTTTTACAAGTAAATTTCAATGTTTGACACACTTATAAGAATGATAGGATGATCGCGTTAGGTGTGCACATTCGCACGATTAAGGGACATATGTGCACCAAATTTCATGATTCTAGCTTATACATAAGTAGGCAAAATGTAATGTAAAATGTTAAAAATGCACCCAAATTTCACCCTATTCAACATTTGAACTCAATTTACCCCCTTAATATGGGAGATACGAGGATATGGTTTAGATATAAACATTTAGAGCGATAAATGAGGCGTCTGATGGCGCAAACCGTTTCTTAATATCATAAACCGTTTAGGAGATATGAATCTCGAAGTGGAAATCTGCACTTTTCAACGTGCTCATGCTTATCCGTCATCTATCTTCTATCTATATATATAAAAGCAAGTCAGGCTGGAGCGATGTATATATAAATATTTAAAAATGAAAAAAGACGTGAATTAATGAGGCACTTCCAGAAATCTCATAAATTTGAAACTTGGTACGAGGGAAACTGATGACCCCAGGATCCCTAGAAAAATCGGAAATTCTCAAAATTCCCTGAAGGGGGCACGCTGGGGGGCTCAAATTTTGGGCTCAGCATAAGAACACAGTCGTATAGTATATCCAAAACAATAACCTATAGGTTTCGTGGGCTTAAAAATTTTCGGGAATTTCCTCATTTTTATCCCCTATCCCCCCAAATCAAGATGGCGACACAACCTGCCAGACGAGGTAGACAATTGAAATTTGGTGAATATATAGCTTTTGGTCCCCAACGGACGGGAAAATTCCAAGATGTTCAAATTTTTCACTTTTTACCCCCAAAGATATCGAAATATGGAGGCAATTTTAATGACTGTGCAGACATTCCTTTTGAGCTATTTTTTGGCTAAACGGTAAGTCGTATCACAAAACGGATGGCACAACGTCTCTTCAATTCGGAGTGATCTACAACTTTGGTCCTGTGACATTTTGTCGTATCTCTCTCCCTTATACGTTAAATTTGGCCGTATTTCTGGATTGTTCGTAAATTTGGTGATTTTTACAAGTAAATTTCAATGTTTGACATACTTATAAGAATGATAGGATGATCGCGTTAGGTGTGCACATTGGCACGATTAAGGGACATATGTGTACCAAATTTCATGATTCTAGCTTATACATAAGTAGGCAAAATGTAAAGTAAAATGTTAAAAATGCACCCAAATTTCACCCTATTCAACATTTGAACTCAATTTACCCCCTTAATATGGGAGATACGAGGATATGGTTTCGAAACAAACATTTAGAGCGATAAATGAGGCGTCTGATGGCGCAAACCGTTTCTCAATATCATAAACCGTTTAGGAGATATGAATCTCGAAGTGGAAGTCTGCACTTTTCAACGTGCTCATGCTTATCCCTCATCTATATATATAAAAGAAAGTCGGGCTGGAGCGATGTATATATAAATATTTAAAAATGAAAAAAAGACGTGAATTAATGAGGCACTTCCAGAAATCTCATAAATTTGAAACTTGGTACGAGGGAAACTGATGACCCCAGGATCCCTAGAAAAATCGGAAATTCTCAAAATTCCCTGAAGGGGGCACGCTGGGGGGCTCAAATTTTGGGCTCAGCATAAGAACACAGTCGTATAGTATATCCAAAACGATAACCTATAGGTTTCGTGGGCTTAAAAATTTTCGGGAATTTCCTCATTTTTATCCCCTATCCCCCCAAATCAAGATGGCGGCACAACCTGCCAGACGAGGTAGACAATTGAAATTTGGTGAATATATAGCTTTTGGTCCCTAACGGACGGGAAAATTCCAAGATGTTCAAATTTTTCACTTTTTACCCCCAAAGATATCGAAATATGGAGGCAATTTTAATGACTGTGCAGACATTCCTTTTGAGCTATTTTTTGGCTAAACGGTAAGTCGTATCACAAAACGGATGGCACAATGTCGCTTCAATTCGGAGTGATCTACAACTTTGGTCCTGTGACATTTTGTCGTATCTCTCTCCCTTATACGTTAAATTTGGCCGTATTTCTGGATTGTTCGTAAATTTGGTGATTTTTACAAGTAAATTTCAATGTTTGACACACTTATAAGAATGATAGGATGATCGCGTTAGGTGTGCACATTCGCACGATTAAGGGACATATGTGTACCAAATTTCATGATTCTAGCTTATACATAAGTAGGCAAAATGTAATGTAAAATGTTAAAAATGCACCCAAATTTCACCCTATTCAACATTTGAACTCAATTTACCCCCTTAATATGGCAGATACGAGGATATGGTTTAGATATAAACATTTAGAGCGATAAATGAGGCGTCTGATGGCGCAAACCGTTTCTTAATATCATAAACCGTTTAGGAGATATGAATCTCGAAGTGGAAATCTGCACTTTTCAACGTGCTCATGCTTATCCGTCATCTATCTTCTATCTATCTATCTATATATATAAAAGCAAGTCAGGCTGGAGCGATGTATATATAAATATTTAAAAATGAAAAAAGACGTGAATTAATGAGGCACTTCCAGAAATCTCATAAATTTGAAACTTGGTACGAGGGAAACTGATGACCCCAGGATCCCTAGAAAAATCGGAAATTCTCAAAATTCCCTGAAGGGGGCACGCTGGGGGGCTCAAATTTTGGGCTCAGCATAAGAACACAGTCGTATAGTATATCCAAAACGATAACCTATAGGTTTCGTGGGCTTAAAAATTTTCGGGAATTTCCTCATTTTTATCCCCTATCCCCCCAAATCAAGATGGCGGCACAACCTGCCAGACGAGGTAGACAATTGAAATTTGGTGAATATATAGCTTTTGGTCCCTAACGGACGGGAAAATTCCAAGATGTTCAAATTTTTCACTTTTTACCCCCAAAGATATCGAAATATGGAGGCAATTTTAATGACTGTGCAGACATTCCTTTTGAGCTATTTTTTGGCTAAACGGTAAGTCGTATCACAAAACGGATGGCACAATGTCGCTTCAATTCGGAGTGATCTACAACTTTGGTCCTGTGACATTTTGTCGTATCTCTCTCCCTTATACGTTAAATTTGGCCGTATTTCTGGATTGTTCGTAAATTTGGTGATTTTTACAAGTAAATTTCAATGTTTGACACACTTATAAGAATGATAGGATGATCGCGTTAGGTGTGCACATTCGCACGATTAAGGGACATATGTGCACCAAATTTCATGATTCTAGCTTATACATAAGTAGGCAAAATGTAATGTAAAATGTTAAAAATGCACCCAAATTTCACCCTATTCAACATTTGAACTCAATTTACCCCCTTAATATGGGAGATACGAGGATATGGTTTAGATATAAACATTTAGAGCGATAAATGAGGCGTCTGATGGCGCAAACCGTTTCTTAATATCATAAACCGTTTAGGAGATATGAATCTCGAAGTGGAAATCTGCACTTTTCAACGTGCTCATGCTTATCCGTCATCTATCTTCTATCTATATATATAAAAGCAAGTCAGGCTGGAGCGATGTATATATAAATATTTAAAAATGAAAAAAGACGTGAATTAATGAGGCACTTCCAGAAATCTCATAAATTTGAAACTTGGTACGAGGGAAACTGATGACCCCAGGATCCCTAGAAAAATCGGAAATTCTCAAAATTCCTTGAAGGGGGCACGCTGGGGGGGCTCAAATTTTGGGCTCAGCATAAGAACACAGTCGTATAGTATATCCAAAACGATAACCTATAGGTTTCGTGGGCTTAAAAATTTTCGGGAATTTTCTCATTTTTATCCCCTATCCCCCCAAATCAAGATGGCGGCACAACCTGCCAGACGAGGTAGACAATTGAAATTTGGTGAATATATAGCTTTTGGTCCCTAACGGACGGGAAAATTCCAAGATGTTCAAATTTTTCACTTTTTACCCCCAAAGATATCGAAATATGGAGGCAATTTTAATGACTGCGCAGACATTCCTTTTGAGCTATTTTTTGGCTAAACGGTAAGTCGTATCACAAAACGGATGGCACAATGTCCCTTCAATCCGGAGTGATCTACAACTTTGGTCCTGTGACATTTTATCGTATCTCTCTCCCTTATACGTTAAATTTGGCCGTATTTCTGGATTGTTCGTAAATTTGGTGATTTTTACAAGTAAATTTCAATGTTTGACATACTTATAAGAATGATAGGATGATCGTGTTAGGTGTGCACATTGGCACGATTAAGGGACATATGTGTACCAAATTTCATGATTCTAGCTTATACATAAGTAGGCAAAATGCAATGTAAAATGTTAAAAATGCACCCAAATTTCACCCTATTCAACATTTGAACTCAATTTACCCCCTTAATATGGGAGATACGAGGATATGGTTTCGAAACAAACATTTAGAGCGATAAATGAGGCGTCTGATGGCGCAAACCGTTTCTTAATATCATAAACCGTTTAGGAGATATGAATCTCGAAGTGGAAATCTGCACTTTTCAACGTGCTCATGCTTATCCGTCATCTTCTATATATATAAAAGCAAGTCGGGCTGGAGCGATGTATATATAAATATTTAAAAATGAAAAAAGACGTGAATTAATGAGGCACTTCCAGAAATCTCATAAATTTGAAACTTGGTACGAGGGAAACTGATGACCCCAGGATCCCTAGAAAAATCGGAAATTCTCAAAATTCCCTGAAGGGGGCACGCTGGGGGGCTCAAATTTTGGGCTCAGCATAAGAACACAGTCGTATAGTATATCCAAAACGATAACCTATAGGTTTCGTGGGCTTAAAAATTTTCGGGAATTTCCTCATTTTTATCCCCTATCCCCCCAAATCAAGATGGTGACACAACCTGCCAGACGAGGTAGACAATTGAAATTTGGTGAATATATAGCTTTTGGTCCCTAACGGACGGGAAAATTCCAAGATGTTCAAATTTTTCACTTTTTACCCCCAAAGATATCGAAATATGGAGGCAATTTTAATGACTGTGCAGACATTCCTTTTGAGCTATTTTTTGGCTAAACGGTAAGTCGTATCACAAAACGGATGGCACAATGTCCCTTCAATTCGGAGTGATCTACAACTTTGGTCCTGTGACATTTTGTCGTATCTCTCTCCCTTATACGTTAAATTTGGCCGTATTTCTGGATTGTTCGTAAATTTGGTGATTTTTACAAGTAAATTTCAATGTTTGACATACTTATAAGAATGATAGGATGATCGCGTTAGGTGTGCACATTGGCACGATTAAGGGACATATGTGTACCAAATTTCATGATTCTAGCTTATACATAAGTAGGCAAAATGTAAAGTAAAATGTTAAAAATGCACCCAAATTTCACCCTATTCAACATTTGAACTCAATTTACCCCCTTAATATGGGAGATACGAGGATATGGTTTCGAAACAAACATTTAGAGCGATAAATGAGGCGTCTGATGGCGCAAACCGTTTCTCAATATCATAAACCGTTTAGGAGATATGAATCTCGAAGTGGAAGTCTGCACTTTTCAACGTGCTCATGCTTATCCCTCATCTATATATATAAAAGCAAGTCGGGCTGGAGCGATGTATATATAAATATTTAAAAATGAAAAAAAGACGTGAATTAATGAGGCACTTCCAGAAATCTCATAAATTTGAAACTTGGTACGAGGGAAACTGATGACCCCAGGATCCCTAGAAAAATCGGAAATTCTCAAAATTCCCTGAAGGGGGCACGCTGGGCGGGCTCAAATTTTGGGCTCAGCATAAGAACACAGTCGTATAGTATATCCAAAACGATAACCTATAGGTTTCGTGGGCTTAAAAATTTTCGGGAATTTCCTCATTTTTATCCCCTATCCCCCCAAATCAAGATGGCGGCACAACCTGCCAGACGAGGTAGACAATTGAAATTTGGTGAATATTTAGCTTTTGGTCCCTAACGGACGGAAAAATTCCAAGATGTTCAAATTTTTCACTTCTTACCCCCAAAGATATCGAAATATGGAGGCAATTTTAATGACTGTGCAGACATTCCTTTTGAGCTATTTTTTGGCTAAACGGTAAGTCGTATCACAAAACGGATGGCACAATGTCCCTTCAATCCGGAGTGAGCTACAACTTTGGTCCTGTGTCATTTTGTCGTATCTCTCTCCCTTATACGTTAAATTTGGCCGTATTTCTGGATTGTTCGTAAATTTGGTGATTTTTACAAGTAAATTTCAATGTTTGACATACTTATAAGAATGATAGGATGATCGCGTTAGGTGTGCACATTGGGACGATTAAGGGACATATGTGTACCAAATTTCATGATTCTAGCTTATACATAAGTAGGCAAAATGTAATGTAAAATGTTAAAAATGCACCCAAATTTCACCCTATTCAACATTTGAACTCAATTTACCCCCTTAATATGGGAGATACGAGGATATGGTTTAGAAACAAACATTTAGAGCGATAAATGAGGCGTCTGATGGCGCAAACCGTTTCTTAATATCATAAACCGTTTAGGAGATATGAATCTCGAAGTGGAAATCTGCACTTTTCAACGTGCTCATGCTTATCCGTCATCTATATATATAAAAGCAAGTCGGGCTGGAGCGATGTATATATAAATATTTAAAAATGAAAAAAGACGTGAATTAATGAGGCACTTCCAGAAATCTCATAAATTTGAAACTTGGTACGATGGAAACTGATGACCCCAGGATCCCTAGAAAAATCGGAAATTCTCAAAATTCCCTGAAGGGGGCACGCTGGGGGGGGCTCAAATTTTGGGCTCAGCATAAGAACACAGTCGTATAGTATATCCAAAACGATAACCTATAGGTTTCGTGGGCTTAAAAATTTTCGGGAATTTCCTCATTTTTATCCCCTATCCCCCCAAATCAAGATGGCGGCACAACCTGCCAGACGAGGTAGACAATTGAAATTTGGTGAATATATAGCTTTTGGTCCCTAACGGGCGGGAAAATTCCAAGATGTTCAAATTTTTCACTTTTTACCCCCAAAGATATCGAAATATGGAGGCAATTTTAATGACTGTGCAGACATTCCTTTTGAGCTATTTTTTGGCTAAACGGTAAGTCGTATCACAAAACGGATGGCACAATGTCGCTTCAATTCGGAGTGATCTACAACTTTGGTCCTGTGACATTTTGTCGTATCTCTCTCCCTTATACGTTAAATTTGGCCGTATTTCTGGATTGTTCGTAAATTTGGTGATTTTTACAAGTAAATTTCAATGTTTGACACACTTATAAGAATGATAGGATGATCGCGTTAGGTGTTCACATTCGCACGATTAAGGGACATATGTGTACCAAATTTCATGATTCTAGCTTATACATAAGTAGGCAAAATGTAATGTAAAATGTTAAAAATGCACCCAAATTTCACCCTATTCAACATTTGAACTCAATTTACCCCCTTAATATGGGAGATACGAGGATATGGTTTAGATATAAACATTTAGAGCGATAAATGAGGCGTCTGATGGCGCAAACCGTTTCTTAATATCATAAACCGTTTAGGAGATATGAATCTCGAAGAGGAAATCTGCACTTTTCAACGTGCTCATGCTTATCCGTCATCTATCTTCTATCTATATATATAAAAGCAAGTCAGGCTGGAGCGATGTATATATAAATATTTAAAAATGAAAAAAGACGTGAATTAATGAGGCACTTCCAGAAATCTCATAAATTTGAAACTTGGTACGAGGGAAACTGATGACCCCAGGATCCCTAGAAAAATCGGAAATTCTCAAAATTCCCTGAAGGGGGCACGCTGGGGGGCTCAAATTTTGGGCTCAGCATAAGAACACAGTCGTATAGTATATCCAAAACGATAACCTATAGGTTTCGTGGGCTTAAAAATTTTCGGGAATTTCCTCATTTTTATCCCCTATCCCCCCAAATCAAAATGGCGGCACAACCTGCCAGACGAGGTAGACAATTGAAATTTGGTGAATATATAGCTTTTGGTCCCTAACGGACGGGAAAATTCCAAGATGTTCAAATTTTTCACTTTTTACCCCCAAAGATATCGAAATATGGAGGCAATTTTAATGACTGTGCAGACATTCCTTTTGAGCTATTTTTTGGCTAAACGGTAAGTCGTATCACAAAACGGATGGCACAATGTCGCTTCAATTCGGAGTGATCTACAACTTTGGTCCTGTGACATTTTGTCGTATCTCTCTCCCTTATACGTTAAATTTGGCCGTATTTCTGGATTGTTCGTAAATTTGGTGATTTTTACAAGTAAATTTCAATGTTTGACACACTTATAAGAATGATAGGATGATCGCGTTAGGTGTGCACATTCGCACGATTAAGGGACATATGTGTACCAAATTTCATGATTCTAGCTTATACATAAGTAGGCAAAATGTAATGTAAAATGTTAAAAATGCACCCAAATTTCACCCTATTCAACATTTGAACTCAATTTACCCCCTTAATATGGCAGATACGAGGATATGGTTTAGATATAAACATTTAGAGCGATAAATGAGGCGTCTGATGGCGCAAACCGTTTCTTAATATCATAAACCGTTTAGGAGATATGAATCTCGAAGTGGAAATCTGCACTTTTCAACGTGCTCATGCTTATCCGTCATCTATCTTCTATCTATCTATCTATATATATAAAAGCAAGTCAGGCTGGAGCGATGTATATATAAATATTTAAAAATGAAAAAAGACGTGAATTAATGAGGCACTTCCAGAAATCTCATAAATTTGAAACTTGGTACGAGGGAAACTGATGACCCCAGGATCCCTAGAAAAATCGGAAATTCTCAAAATTCCTTGAAGGGGGCACGCTGGGGGGGCTCAAATTTTGGGCTCAGCATAAGAACACAGTCGTATAGTATATCCAAAACGATAACCTATAGGTTTCGTGGGCTTAAAAATTTTCGGGAATTTCCTCATTTTTATCCCCTATCCCCCCAAATCAAGATGGCGGCACAACCTGCCAGACGAGGTTGACAATTGAAATTTGGTGAATATATAGCTTTTGGTCCCTAACGGACGGGAAAATTCCAAGATGTTCAAATTTTTCACTTTTTACCCCCAAAGATATCGAAATATGGAGGCAATTTTAATGACTGTGCAGACATTCCTTTTGAGCTATTTTTTGGCTAAACGGTAAGTCGTATCACAAAACGGATGGCACAATGTCCCTTCAATCCGGAGTGATCTACAACTTTGGTCCTGTGACATTTTATCGTATCTCTCTCCCTTATACGTTAAATTTGGCCGTATTTCTGGATTGTTCGTAAATTTGGTGATTTTTACAAGTAAATTTCAATGTTTGACATACTTATAAGAATGATAGGATGATCGCGTTAGGTGTGCACATTGGCACGATTAAGGGACATATGTGTACCAAATTTCATGATTCTAGCTTATACATAAGTAGGCAAAATGTAATGTAAAATGTTAAAAATGCACCCAAATTTCACCCTATTCAACATTTGAACTCAATTTACCCCCTTAATATGGGAGATACGAGGATATGGTTTCGAAACAAACATTTAGAGCGATAAATGAGGCGTCTGATGGCGCAAACCGTTTCTTAATATCATAAACCGTTTAGGAGATATGAATCTCGAAGTGGAAACCTGCACTTTTCAACGTGCTCATGCTTATCCGTCATCTATATATATAAAAGCAAGTCGGGCTGGAGCGATGTATATATAAATATTTAAAAATGAAAAAAGACGTGAATTAATGAGGCACTTCCAGAAATCTCATAAATTTGAAACTTGGTACGAGGGAAACTGATGACCCCAGGATCCCTAGAAAAATCGGAAATTCTCAAAATTCCCTGAAGGGAACACGCTGGGGGGCTCAAATTTTGGGCTCAGCATAAGAACACAGTCGTATAGTATATCCAAAACGATAACCTATAGGTTTCGTGGGCTTAAAAATTTTCGGGAATTTCCTCATTTTTATCCCCTATCCCCCCAAATCAAGATGGCGACACAACCTGCCAGACGAGGTAGACAATTGAAATTTGGTGAATATATAGCTTTTGGTCCCTAACGGACGGGAAAATTCCAAGATGTTCAAATTTTTCACTTTTTACCCCCAAAGATATCGAAATATGGAGGCAATTTTAATGACTGTGCAGACATTCCTTTTGAGCTATTTTTTGGCTAAACGGTAAGTCGTATCACAAAACGGATGGCACAATGTCGCTTCAATTCGGAGTGATCTACAACTTTGGTCCTGTGACATTTTGTCGTATCTCTCTCCCTTATACGTTAAATTTGGCCGTATTTCTGGATTGTTCGTAAATTTGGTGATTTTTACAAGTAAATTTCAATGTTTGACATACTTATAAGAATGATAGGATGATCGCGTTAGGTGTGCACATTGGCACGATTAAGGGACATATGTGTACCAAATTTCATGATTCTAGCTTATACATAAGTAGGCAAAATGTAATGTAAAATGTTAAAAATGCACCCAAATTTCACCCTATTCAACATTTGAACTCAATTTACACCCTTAATATGGGAGATACGAGGATATGGTTTAGAAACAAACATTTAGAGCGATAAATGAGGCGTCTGATGGCGCAAACCGTTTCTTAATATCATAAACCGTTTAGGAGATATGAATCTCGAAGTGGAAATCTGCACTTTTCAACGTGCTCATGCTTATCCGTCATCTATATATATAAAAGCAAGTCGGGCTGGAGCGATGTATATATAAATATTTAAAAATGAAAAAGGACGTGAATTAATGAGGCACTTCCAGAAATCTCATAAATTTGAAACTTGGTACGAGGGAAACTGATGACCCCAGGATCCCTAGAAAAATCGGAAATTCTCAAAATTCCCTGAAGGGGGCACGCTGGGGGGGCTCAAATTTTGGGCTCAGCATAAGAACACAGTCGTATAGTAAATCCAAAACGATAACCTATAGGTTTCGTGGGCTTAAAAATTTTCGGGAATTTCCTCATTTTTATCCCCTATCCCCCCAAATCAAGATGGCGGCACAACCTGCCAGACGAGGTAGACAATTGAAATTTGGTGAATATATAGCTTTTGGTCCCTAACGGACGGGAAAATTCCAAGATGTTCAAATTTTTCACTTTTTACCCCCAAAGATATCGAAATATGGAGGCAATTTTAATGACTGTGCAGACATTCCTTTTGAGCTATTTTTTGGCTAAACGGTAAGTCGTATCACAAAACGGATGGCACAATGTCGCTTCAATTCGGAGTGATCTACAACTTTGGTCCTGTGACATTTTGTCGTATCTCTCTCCCTTATACGTTAAATTTGGCCGTATTTCTGGATTGTTCGTAAATTTGGTGATTTTTACAAGTAAATTTCAATGTTTGACACACTTATAAGAATGATAGGATGATCGCGTTAGGTGTTCACATTCGCACGATTAAGGGACATATGTGTACCAAATTTCATGATTCTAGCTTATACATAAGTAGGCAAAATGTAATGTAAAATGTTAAAAATGCACCCAAATTTCACCCTATTCAACATTTGAACTCAATTTACCCCCTTAATATGGGAGATACGAGGATATGGTTTAGATATAAACATTTAGAGCGATAAATGAGGCGTCTGATGGCGCAAACCGTTTCTTAATATCATAAACCGTTTAGGAGATATGAATCTCGAAGTGGAAATCTGCACTTTTCAACGTGCTCATGCTTATCCGTCATCTATCTTCTATCTATATATATAAAAGCAAGTCAGGCTGGAGCGATGTATATATAAATATTTAAAAATGAAAAAAGACGTGAATTAATGAGGCACTTCCAGAAATCTCATAAATTTGAAACTTGGTACGAGGGAAACTGATGACCCCAGGATCCCTAGAAAAATCGGAAATTCTCAAAATTCCCTGAAGGGGGCACGCTGGGGGGCTCAAATTTTGGGCTCAGCATAAGAACACAGTCGTATAGTATATCCAAAACGATAACCTATAGGTTTCGTGGGCTTAAAAATTTTCGGGAATTTCCTCATTTTTATCCCCTATCCCCCCAAATCAAGATGGCGGCACAACCTGCCAGACGAGGTAGACAATTGAAATTTGGTGAATATATAGCTTTTGGTCCCTAACGGACGGGAAAATTCCAAGATGTTCAAATTTTTCACTTTTTACCCCCAAAGATATCGAAATATGGAGGCAATTTTAATGACTGTGCAGACATTCCTTTTGAGCTATTTTTTGGCTAAACGGTAAGTCGTATCACAAAACGGATGGCACAATGTCGCTTCAATTCGGAGTGATCTACAACTTTGGTCCTGTGACATTTTGTCGTATCTCTCTCCCTTATACGTTAAATTTGGCCGTATTTCTGGATTGTTCGTAAATTTGGTGATTTTTACAAGTAAATTTCAATGTTTGACACACTTATAAGAATGATAGGATGATCGCGTTAGGTGTGCACATTCGCACGATTAAGGGACATATGTGTACCAAATTTCATGATTCTAGCTTATACATAAGTAGGCAAAATGTAATGTAAAATGTTAAAAATGCACCCAAATTTCACCCTATTCAACATTTGAACTCAATTTACCCCCTTAATATGGCAGATACGAGGATATGGTTTAGATATAAACATTTAGAGCGATAAATGAGGCGTCTGATGGCGCAAACCGTTTCTTAATATCATAAACCGTTTAGGAGATATGAATCTCGAAGTGGAAATCTGCACTTTTCAACGTGCTCATGCTTATCCGTCATCTATCTTCTATCTATCTATCTATATATATAAAAGCAAGTCAGGCTGGAGCGATGTATATATAAATATTTAAAAATGAAAAAAGACGTGAATTAATGAGGCACTTCCAGAAATCTCATAAATTTGAAACTTGGTACGAGGGAAACTGATGACCCCAGGATCCCTAGAAAAATCGGAAATTCTCAAAATTCCTTGAAGGGGGCACGCTGGGGGGGCTCAAATTTTGGGCTCAGCATAAGAACACAGTCGTATAGTATATCCAAAACGATAACCTATAGGTTTCGTGGGCTTAAAAATTTTCGGGAATTTCCTCATTTTTATCCCCTATCCCCCCAAATCAAGATGGCGGCACAACCTGCCAGACGAGGTTGACAATTGAAATTTGGTGAATATATAGCTTTTGGTCCCTAACGGACGGGAAAATTCCAAGATGTTCAAATTTTTCACTTTTTACCCCCAAAGATATCGAAATATGGAGGCAATTTTAATGACTGTGCAGACATTCCTTTTGAGCTATTTTTTGGCTAAACGGTAAGTCGTATCACAAAACGGATGGCACAATGTCCCTTCAATCCGGAGTGATCTACAACTTTGGTCCTGTGACATTTTATCGTATCTCTCTCCCTTATACGTTAAATTTGGCCGTATTTCTGGATTGTTCGTAAATTTGGTGATTTTTACAAGTAAATTTCAATGTTTGACATACTTATAGGAATGATAGGATGATCGCGTTAGGTGTGCACATTGGCACGATTAAGGGACATATGTGTACCAAATTTCATGATTCTAGCTTATACATAAGTAGGCAAAATGTAATGTAAAATGTTAAAAATGCACCCAAATTTCACCCTATCCAACATTTGAACTCAATTTACCCCCTTAATATGGGAGATACGAGGATATGGTTTCGAAACAAACATTTAGAGCGATAAATGAGGCGTCTGATGGCGCAAACCGTTTCTTAATATCATAAACCGTTTAGGAGATATGAATCTCGAAGTGGAAACCTGCACTTTTCAACGTGCTCATGCTTATCCGTCATCTATATATATAAAAGCAAGTCGGGCTGGAGCGATGTATATATAAATATTTAAAAATGAAAAAAGACGTGAATTAATGAGGCACTTCCAGAAATCTCATAAATTTGAAACTTGGTACGAGGGAAACTGATGACCCCAGGATCCCTAGAAAAATCGGAAATTCTCAAAATTCCCTGAAGGGGGCACGCTGGGGGGGCTCAAATTTTGGGCTCAGCATAAGAACACAGTCGTATAGTATATCCAAAACGATAACCTATAGGTTTCGTGGGCTTAAAAATTTTCGGGAATTTCCTCATTTTTATCCCCTATCCCCCCAAATCAAGATGGCGGCACAACCTGCCAGACGAGGTAGACAATTGAAATTTGGTGAATATATAGCTTTTGGTCCCTAACGGACGGGAAAATTCCAAGATGTTCAAATTTTTCACTTTTTACCCCCAAAGATATCGAAATATGGAGGCAATTTTAATGACTGTGCAGACATTCCTTTTGAGCTATTTGTTGGCTAAACGGTAAGTCGTATCACAAAACGGATGGCACAATGTCCCTTCAATTCGGAGTGATCTACAACTTTGGTCCTGTGACATTTTGTCGTATCTCTCTCCCTTATACGTTAAATTTGGCCGTATTTCTGGATTGTTCGTAAATTTGGTGATTTTTACAAGTAAATTTCAATGTTTGACATACTTATAAGAATGATAGGATGATCGCGTTAGGTGTACACATTGACACGATTAAGGGACATATGTGTACCAAATTTCATGATTCTAGCTTATTCATAAGTAGGCAAATTGTAATGTAAAACTTTAAAAATGCACCCAAATTTCACCCTATTCAACATTTGAACTCAATTTACCCCCTTAATATGGGAGATACGAGGATATGGTTTAGAAACAAACATTTAGAGCGATAAATGAGGCGTCTGATGGCGCAAACCGTTTCTTAATATCATAAACCGTTTAGGAGATATGAATCTCGAAGTGGAAATCTGCACTTTTCAACGTGCTCATGCTTATCCGTCATCTATCTTCTATCTATATATATAAAAGCAAGTCAGGCTGGAGCGATGTATATATAAATATTTAAAAATGAAAAAAGACGTGAATTAATGAGGCACTTCCAGAAATCTCATAAATTTGAAACTTGGTACGAGGGAAACTGATGACCCCAGGATCCCTAGAAAAATCGGAAATTCTCAAAATTCCCTGAAGGGAACACGCTGGGGGGCTCAAATTTTGGGCTCAGCATAAGAACACAGTCGTATAGTATATCCAAAACGATAACCTATAGGTTTCGTGGGCTTAAAAATTTTCGGGAATTTCCTCATTTTTATCCCCTATCCCCCCAAATCAAGATGGCGACACAACCTGCCAGACGAGGTAGACAATTGAAATTTGGTGAATATATAGCTTTTGGTCCCTAACGGACGGGAAAATTCCAAGATGTTCAAATTTTTCACTTTTTACCCCCAAAGATATCGAAATATGGAGGCAATTTTAATGACTGTGCAGACATTCCTTTTGAGCTATTTTTTGGCTAAACGGTAAGTCGTATCACAAAACGGATGGCACAATGTCGCTTCAATTCGGAGTGATCTACAACTTTGGTCCTGTGACATTTTGTCGTATCTCTCTCCCTTATACGTTAAATTTGGCCGTATTTCTGGATTGTTCGTAAATTTGGTGATTTTTACAAGTAAATTTCAATGTTTGACATACTTATAAGAATGATAGGATGATCGCGTTAGGTGTGCACATTGGCACGATTAAGGGACATATGTGTACCAAATTTCATGATTCTAGCTTATACATAAGTAGGCAAAATGTAATGTAAAATGTTAAAAATGCACCCAAATTTCACCCTATTCAACATTTGAACTCAATTTACACCCTTAATATGGGAGATACGAGGATATGGTTTAGAAACAAACATTTAGAGCGATAAATGAGGCGTCTGATGGCGCAAACCGTTTCTTAATATCATAAACCGTTTAGGAGATATGAATCTCGAAGTGGAAATCTGCACTTTTCAACGTGCTCATGCTTATCCGTCATCTATATATATAAAAGCAAGTCGGGCTGGAGCGATGTATATATAAATATTTAAAAATGAAAAAGGACGTGAATTAATGAGGCACTTCCAGAAATCTCATAAATTTGAAACTTGGTACGAGGGAAACTGATGACCCCAGGATCCCTAGAAAAATCGGAAATTCTCAAAATTCCCTGAAGGGGGCACGCTGGGGGGGCTCAAATTTTGGGCTCAGCATAAGAACACAGTCGTATAGTAAATCCAAAACGATAACCTATAGGTTTCGTGGGCTTAAAAATTTTCGGGAATTTCCTCATTTTTATCCCCTATCCCCCCAAATCAAGATGGCGGCACAACCTGCCAGACGAGGTAGACAATTGAAATTTGGTGAATATATAGCTTTTGGTCCCTAACGGACGGGAAAATTCCAAGATGTTCAAATTTTTCACTTTTTACCCCCAAAGATATCGAAATATGGAGGCAATTTTAATGACTGTGCAGACATTCCTTTTGAGCTATTTTTTGGCTAAACGGTAAGTCGTATCACAAAACGGATGGCACAATGTCGCTTCAATTCGGAGTGATCTACAACTTTGGTCCTGTGACATTTTGTCGTATCTCTCTCCCTTATACGTTAAATTTGGCCGTATTTCTGGATTGTTCGTAAATTTGGTGATTTTTACAAGTAAATTTCAATGTTTGACACACTTATAAGAATGATAGGATGATCGCGTTAGGTGTTCACATTCGCACGATTAAGGGACATATGTGTACCAAATTTCATGATTCTAGCTTATACATAAGTAGGCAAAATGTAATGTAAAATGTTAAAAATGCACCCAAATTTCACCCTATTCAACATTTGAACTCAATTTACCCCCTTAATATGGGAGATACGAGGATATGGTTTAGATATAAACATTTAGAGCGATAAATGAGGCGTCTGATGGCGCAAACCGTTTCTTAATATCATAAACCGTTTAGGAGATATGAATCTCGAAGTGGAAATCTGCACTTTTCAACGTGCTCATGCTTATCCGTCATCTATCTTCTATCTATATATATAAAAGCAAGTCAGGCTGGAGCGATGTATATATAAATATTTAAAAATGAAAAAAGACGTGAATTAATGAGGCACTTCCAGAAATCTCATAAATTTGAAACTTGGTACGAGGGAAACTGATGACCCCAGGATCCCTAGAAAAATCGGAAATTCTCAAAATTCCCTGAAGGGGGCACGCTGGGGGGCTCAAATTTTGGGCTCAGCATAAGAACACAGTCGTATAGTATATCCAAAACGATAACCTATAGGTTTCGTGGGCTTAAAAATTTTCGGGAATTTCCTCATTTTTATCCCCTATCCCCCCAAATCAAGATGGCGGCACAACCTGCCAGACGAGGTAGACAATTGAAATTTGGTGAATATATAGCTTTTGGTCCCTAACGGACGGGAAAATTCCAAGATGTTCAAATTTTTCACTTTTTACCCCCAAAGATATCGAAATATGGAGGCAATTTTAATGACTGTGCAGACATTCCTTTTGAGCTATTTTTTGGCTAAACGGTAAGTCGTATCACAAAACGGATGGCACAATGTCGCTTCAATTCGGAGTGATCTACAACTTTGGTCCTGTGACATTTTGTCGTATCTCTCTCCCTTATACGTTAAATTTGGCCGTATTTCTGGATTGTTCGTAAATTTGGTGATTTTTACAAGTAAATTTCAATGTTTGACACACTTATAAGAATGATAGGATGATCGCGTTAGGTGTGCACATTCGCACGATTAAGGGACATATGTGTACCAAATTTCATGATTCTAGCTTATACATAAGTAGGCAAAATGTAATGTAAAATGTTAAAAATGCACCCAAATTTCACCCTATTCAACATTTGAACTCAATTTACCCCCTTAATATGGCAGATACGAGGATATGGTTTAGATATAAACATTTAGAGCGATAAATGAGGCGTCTGATGGCGCAAACCGTTTCTTAATATCATAAACCGTTTAGGAGATATGAATCTCGAAGTGGAAATCTGCACTTTTCAACGTGCTCATGCTTATCCGTCATCTATCTTCTATCTATCTATCTATATATATAAAAGCAAGTCAGGCTGGAGCGATGTATATATAAATATTTAAAAATGAAAAAAGACGTGAATTAATGAGGCACTTCCAGAAATCTCATAAATTTGAAACTTGGTACGAGGGAAACTGATGACCCCAGGATCCCTAGAAAAATCGGAAATTCTCAAAATTCCTTGAAGGGGGCACGCTGGGGGGGCTCAAATTTTGGGCTCAGCATAAGAACACAGTCGTATAGTATATCCAAAACGATAACCTATAGGTTTCGTGGGCTTAAAAATTTTCGGGAATTTCCTCATTTTTATCCCCTATCCCCCCAAATCAAGATGGCGGCACAACCTGCCAGACGAGGTTGACAATTGAAATTTGGTGAATATATAGCTTTTGGTCCCTAACGGACGGGAAAATTCCAAGATGTTCAAATTTTTCACTTTTTACCCCCAAAGATATCGAAATATGGAGGCAATTTTAATGACTGTGCAGACATTCCTTTTGAGCTATTTTTTGGCTAAACGGTAAGTCGTATCACAAAACGGATGGCACAATGTCCCTTCAATCCGGAGTGATCTACAACTTTGGTCCTGTGACATTTTATCGTATCTCTCTCCCTTATACGTTAAATTTGGCCGTATTTCTGGATTGTTCGTAAATTTGGTGATTTTTACAAGTAAATTTCAATGTTTGACATACTTATAGGAATGATAGGATGATCGCGTTAGGTGTGCACATTGGCACGATTAAGGGACATATGTGTACCAAATTTCATGATTCTAGCTTATACATAAGTAGGCAAAATGTAATGTAAAATGTTAAAAATGCACCCAAATTTCACCCTATCCAACATTTGAACTCAATTTACCCCCTTAATATGGGAGATACGAGGATATGGTTTCGAAACAAACATTTAGAGCGATAAATGAGGCGTCTGATGGCGCAAACCGTTTCTTAATATCATAAACCGTTTAGGAGATATGAATCTCGAAGTGGAAATCTGCACTTTTCAACGTGCTCATGCTTATCCGTCATCTATCTTCTATCTATATATATAAAAGCAAGTCAGGCTGGAGCGATGTATATATAAATATTTAAAAATGAAAAAAGACGTGAATTAATGAGGCACTTCCAGAAATCTCATAAATTTGAAACTTGGTACGAGGGAAACTGATGACCCCAGGATCCCTAGAAAAATCGGAAATTCTCAAAATTCCCTGAAGGGGGCACGCTGGGGGGGCTCAAATTTTGGGCTCAGCATAAGAACACAGTCGTATAGTATATCCAAAACGATAACCTATAGGTTTCGTGGGCTTAAAAATTTTCGGGAATTTCCTCATTTTTATCCCCTATCCCCCCAAATCAAGATGGCGGCACAACCTGCCAGACGAGGTAGACAATTGAAATTTGGTGAATATATAGCTTTTGGTCCCTAACGGACGGGAAAATTCCAAGATGTTCAAATTTTTCACTTTTTACCCCCAAAGATATCGAAATATGGAGGCAATTTTAATGACTGTGCAGACATTCCTTTTGAGCTATTTGTTGGCTAAACGGTAAGTCGTATCACAAAACGGATGGCACAATGTCCCTTCAATTCGGAGTGATCTACAACTTTGGTCCTGTGATATTTTGTCGTATCTCTCTCCCTTATACGTTAAATTTGGCCGTATTTCTGGATTGTTCGTAAATTTGGTGATTTTTACAAGTAAATTTCAATGTTTGACATACTTATAAGAATGATAGGATGATCGCGTTAGGTGTGCACATTGACACGATTAAGGGACATATGTGTACCAAATTTCATGATTCTAGCTTATACATAAGTAGGCAAATTGTAATGTAAAACTTTAAAAATGCACCCAAATTTCACCCTATTCAACATTTGAACTCAATTTACCCCCTTAATATGGGAGATACGAGGATATGGTTTCGAAACAAACATTTAGAGCGATAAATGAGGCGTCTGATGGCGCAAACCGTTTCTTAATATCATAAACCGTTTAGGAGATATGAATCTCGAAGTGGAAATCTGCACTTTTCAACGTGCTCATGCTTATCCGTCATCTATCTTCTATCTATATATATAAAAGCAAGTCAGGCTGGAGCGATGTATATATAAATATTTAAAAATGAAAAAAGACGTGAATTAATGAGGCACTTCCAGAAATCTCATAAATTTGAAACTTGGTACGAGGGAAACTGATGACCCCAGGATCCCTAGAAAAATCGGAAATTCTCAAAATTCCCTGAAGGGAACACGCTGGGGGGCTCAAATTTTGGGCTCAGCATAAGAACACAGTCGTATAGTATATCCAAAACGATAACCTATAGGTTTCGTGGGCTTAAAAATTTTCGGGAATTTCCTCATTTTTATCCCCTATCCCCCCAAATCAAGATGGCGACACAACCTGCCAGACGAGGTAGACAATTGAAATTTGGTGAATATATAGCTTTTGGTCCCTAACGGACGGGAAAATTCCAAGATGTTCAAATTTTTCACTTTTTACCCCCAAAGATATCGAAATATGGAGGCAATTTTAATGACTGTGCAGACATTCCTTTTGAGCTATTTTTTGGCTAAACGGTAAGTCGTATCACAAAACGGATGGCACAATGTCGCTTCAATTCGGAGTGATCTACAACTTTGGTCCTGTGACATTTTGTCGTATCTCTCTCCCTTATACGTTAAATTTGGCCGTATTTCTGGATTGTTCGTAAATTTGGTGATTTTTACAAGTAAATTTCAATGTTTGACATACTTATAAGAATGATAGGATGATCGCGTTAGGTGTGCACATTGGCACGATTAAGGGACATATGTGTACCAAATTTCATGATTCTAGCTTATACATAAGTAGGCAAAATGTAAAGTAAAATGTTAAAAATGCACCCAAATTTCACCCTATTCAACATTTGAACTCAATTTACCCCCTTAATATGGGAGATACGAGGATATGGTTTCGAAACAAACATTTAGAGCGATAAATGAGGCGTCTGATGGCGCAAACCGTTTCTCAATATCATAAACCGTTTAGGAGATATGAATCTCGAAGTGGAAGTCTGCACTTTTCAACGTGCTCATGCTTATCCCTCATCTATATATATAAAAGCAAGTCGGGCTGGAGCGATGTATATATAAATATTTAAAAATGAAAAAAAGACGTGAATTAATGAGGCACTTCCAGAAATCTCATAAATTTGAAACTTGGTACGAGGGAAACTGATGACCCCAGGATCCCTAGAAAAATCGGAAATTCTCAAAATTCCCTGAAGGGGGCACGCTGGGGGGCTCAAATTTTGGGCTCAGCATAAGAACACAGTCGTATAGTATATCCAAAACGATAACCTATAGGTTTCGTGGGCTTAAAAATTTTCGGGAATTTCCTCATTTTTATCCCCTATCCCCCCAAATCAAGATGGCGGCACAACCTGCCAGACGAGGTAGACAATTGAAATTTGGTGAATATATAGCTTTTGGTCCCTAACGGACGGGAAAATTCCAAGATGTTCAAATTTTTCACTTTTTACCCCCAAAGATATCGAAATATGGAGGCAATTTTAATGACTGTGCAGACATTCCTTTTGAGCTATTTTTTGGCTAAACGGTAAGTCGTATCACAAAACGGATGCCACAATGTCGCTTCAATTCGGAGTGATCTACAACTTTGGTCCTGTGACATTTTGTCGTATCTCTCTCCCCTATACGTTAAATTTGGCCGTATTTCTGGATTGTTCGTAAATTTGGTGATTTTTACAAGTAAATTTCAATGTTTGACACACTTATAAGAATGATAGGATGATCGCGTTAGGTGTGCACATTGGCACGATTAACGGACATATGTGTACCAAACTTCATGATTCTAGCTTATACATAAGTAGGCAAAATGTAATGTAAAATGTTAAAAATGCACCCAAATTTCACCCTATTCAACATTTGAACTCAATTTACCCCCTTAATATGGGAGATACGAGGATATGGTTTAGATATAAACATTTAGAGCGATAAATGAGGCGTCTGATGGCGCAAACCGTTTCTTAATATCATAAACCGTTTAGGAGATATGAATCTCGAAGTGGAAATCTGCACTTTTCAACGTGCTCATGCTTATCCGTCATCTATCTTCTATCTATATATATAAAAGCAAGTCAGGCTGGAGCGATGTATATATAAATATTTAAAAATGAAAAAAGACGTGAATTAATGAGGCACTTCCAGAAATCTCATAAATTTGAAACTTGGTACGAGGGAAACTGATGACCCCAGGATCCCTAGAAAAATCGGAAATTCTCAAAATTCCCTGAAGGGGGCACGCTGGGGGGCTCAAATTTTGGGCTCAGCATAAGAACACAGTCGTATAGTATATCCAAAACGATAACCTATAGGTTTCGTGGGCTTAAAAATTTTCGGGAATTTCCTCATTTTTATCCCCTATCCCCCCAAATCAAGATGGCGGCACAACCTGCCAGACGAGGTAGACAATTGAAATTTGGTGAATATATAGCTTTTGGTCCCTAACGGACGGGAAAATTCCAAGATGTTCAAATTTTTCACTTTTTACCCCCAAAGATATCGAAATATGGAGGCAATTTTAATGACTGTGCAGACATTCCTTTTGAGCTATTTTTTGGCTAAACGGTAAGTCGTATCACAAAACGGATGGCACAATGTCGCTTCAATTCGGAGTGATCTACAACTTTGGTCCTGTGACATTTTGTCGTATCTCTCTCCCTTATACGTTAAATTTGGCCGTATTTCTGGATTGTTCGTAAATTTGGTGATTTTTACAAGTAAATTTCAATGTTTGACACACTTATAAGAATGATAGGATGATCGCGTTAGGTGTGCACATTCGCACGATTAAGGGACATATGTGTACCAAATTTCATGATTCTAGCTTATACATAAGTAGGCAAAATGTAATGTAAAATGTTAAAAATGCACCCAAATTTCACCCTATTCAACATTTGAACTCAATTTACCCCCTTAATATGGCAGATACGAGGATATGGTTTAGATATAAACATTTAGAGCGATAAATGAGGCGTCTGATGGCGCAAACCGTTTCTTAATATCATAAACCGTTTAGGAGATATGAATCTCGAAGTGGAAATCTGCACTTTTCAACGTGCTCATGCTTATCCGTCATCTATCTTCTATCTATCTATCTATATATATAAAAGCAAGTCAGGCTGGAGCGATGTATATATAAATATTTAAAAATGAAAAAAGACGTGAATTAATGAGGCACTTCCAGAAATCTCATAAATTTGAAACTTGGTACGAGGGAAACTGATGACCCCAGGATCCCTAGAAAAATCGGAAATTCTCAAAATTCCTTGAAGGGGGCACGCTGGGGGGGCTCAAATTTTGGGCTCAGCATAAGAACACAGTCGTATAGTATATCCAAAACGATAACCTATAGGTTTCGTGGGCTTAAAAATTTTCGGGAATTTCCTCATTTTTATCCCCTATCCCCCCAAATCAAGATGGCGGCACAACCTGCCAGACGAGGT
The DNA here is from genome assembly GCF_040414725.1 of Anabrus simplex. Classification (NCBI taxonomy): domain Eukaryota; kingdom Metazoa; phylum Arthropoda; class Insecta; order Orthoptera; family Tettigoniidae; genus Anabrus; species Anabrus simplex. Next base: position 997,521,845 of record NC_090265.1, on the reverse strand, counting down.
TGACAATTGAAATTTGGTGAATATATAGCTTTTGGTCCCTAACGGACGGGAAAATTCCAAGATGTTCAAATTTTTCACTTTTTACCCCCAAAGATATCGAAATATGGAGGCAATTTTAATGACTGTGCAGACATTCCTTTTGAGCTATTTTTTGGCTAAACGGTAAGTCGTATCACAAAACGGATGGCACAATGTCCCTTCAATCCGGAGTGATCTACAACTTTGGTCCTGTGACATTTTATCGTATCTCTCTCCCTTATACGTTAAATTTGGCCGTATTTCTGGATTGTTCGTAAATTTGGTGATTTTTACAAGTAAATTTCAATGTTTGACATACTTATAAGAATGATAGGATGATCGCGTTAGGTGTGCACATTGGCACGATTAAGGGACATATGTGTACCAAATTTCATGATTCTAGCTTATACATAAGTAGGCAAAATGTAATGTAAAATGTTAAAAATGCACCCAAATTTCACCCTATTCAACATTTGAACTCAATTTACCCCCTTAATATGGGAGATACGAGGATATGGTTTCGAAACAAACATTTAGAGCGATAAATGAGGCGTCTGATGGCGCAAACCGTTTCTTAATATCATAAACCGTTTAGGAGATATGAATCTCGAAGTGGAAACCTGCACTTTTCAACGTGCTCATGCTTATCCGTCATCTATATATATAAAAGCAAGTCGGGCTGGAGCGATGTATATATAAATATTTAAAAATGAAAAAAGACGTGAATTAATGAGGCACTTCCAGAAATCTCATAAATTTGAAACTTGGTACGAGGGAAACTGATGACCCCAGGATCCCTAGAAAAATCGGAAATTCTCAAAATTCCCTGAAGGGGGCACGCTGGGGGGGCTCAAATTTTGGGCTCAGCATAAGAACACAGTCGTATAGTATATCCAAAACGATAACCTATAGGTTTCGTGGGCTTAAAAATTTTCGGGAATTTCCTCATTTTTATCCCCTATCCCCCCAAATCAAGATGGCGGCACAACCTGCCAGACGAGGTAGACAATTGAAATTTGGTGAATATATAGCTTTTGGTCCCTAACGGACGGGAAAATTCCAAGATGTTCAAATTTTTCACTTTTTACCCCCAAAGATATCGAAATATGGAGGCAATTTTAATGACTGTGCAGACATTCCTTTTGAGCTATTTGTTGGCTAAACGGTAAGTCGTATCACAAAACGGATGGCACAATGTCCCTTCAATTCGGAGTGATCTACAACTTTGGTCCTGTGACATTTTGTCGTATCTCTCTCCCTTATACGTTAAATTTGGCCGTATTTCTGGATTGTTCGTAAATTTGGTGATTTTTACAAGTAAATTTCAATGTTTGACATACTTATAAGAATGATAGGATGATCGCGTTAGGTGTACACATTGACACGATTAAGGGACATATGTGTACCAAATTTCATGATTCTAGCTTATACATAAGTAGGCAAATTGTAATGTAAAACTTTAAAAATGCACCCAAATTTCACCCTATTCAACATTTGAACTCAATTTACCCCCTTAATATGGGAGATACGAGGATATGGTTTAGAAACAAACATTTAGAGCGATAAATGAGGCGTCTGATGGCGCAAACCGTTTCTTAATATCATAAACCGTTTAGGAGATATGAATCTCGAAGTGGAAATCTGCACTTTTCAACGTGCTCATGCTTATCCGTCATCTATCTTCTATCTATATATATAAAAGCAAGTCAGGCTGGAGCGATGTATATATAAATATTTAAAAATGAAAAAAGACGTGAATTAATGAGGCACTTCCAGAAATCTCATAAATTTGAAACTTGGTACGAGGGAAACTGATGACCCCAGGATCCCTAGAAAAATCGGAAATTCTCAAAATTCCCTGAAGGGAACACGCTGGGGGGCTCAAATTTTGGGCTCAGCATAAGAACACAGTCGTATAGTATATCCAAAACGATAACCTATAGGTTTCGTGGGCTTAAAAATTTTCGGGAATTTCCTCATTTTTATCCCCTATCCCCCCAAATCAAGATGGCGACACAACCTGCCAGACGAGGTAGACAATTGAAATTTGGTGAATATATAGCTTTTGGTCCCTAACGGACGGGAAAATTCCAAGATGTTCAAATTTTTCACTTTTTACCCCCAAAGATATCGAAATATGGAGGCAATTTTAATGACTGTGCAGACATTCCTTTTGAGCTATTTTTTGGCTAAACGGTAAGTCGTATCACAAAACGGATGGCACAATGTCGCTTCAATTCGGAGTGATCTACAACTTTGGTCCTGTGACATTTTGTCGTATCTCTCTCCCTTATACGTTAAATTTGGCCGTATTTCTGGATTGTTCGTAAATTTGGTGATTTTTACAAGTAAATTTCAATGTTTGACATACTTATAAGAATGATAGGATGATCGCGTTAGGTGTGCACATTGGCACGATTAAGGGACATATGTGTACCAAATTTCATGATTCTAGCTTATACATAAGTAGGCAAAATGTAATGTAAAATGTTAAAAATGCACCCAAATTTCACCCTATTCAACATTTGAACTCAATTTACCCCCTTAATATGGGAGATACGAGGATATGGTTTAGAAACAAACATTTAGAGCGATAAATGAGGCGTCTGATGGCGCAAACCGTTTCTTAATATCATAAACCGTTTAGGAGATATGAATCTCGAAGTGGAAATCTGCACTTTTCAACGTGCTCATGCTTATCCGTCATCTATATATATAAAAGCAAGTCGGGCTGGAGCGATGTATATATAAATATTTAAAAATGAAAAAGGACGTGAATTAATGAGGCACTTCCAGAAATCTCATAAATTTGAAACTTGGTACGAGGGAAACTGATGACCCCAGGATCCCTAGAAAAATCGGAAATTCTCAAAATTCCCTGAAGGGGGCACGCTGGGGGGGCTCAAATTTTGGGCTCAGCATAAGAACACAGTCGTATAGTAAATCCAAAACGATAACCTATAGGTTTCGTGGGCTTAAAAATTTTCGGGAATTTCCTCATTTTTATCCCCTATCCCCCCAAATCAAGATGGCGGCACAACCTGCCAGACGAGGTAGACAATTGAAATTTGGTGAATATATAGCTTTTGGTCCCTAACGGACGGGAAAATTCCAAGATGTTCAAATTTTTCACTTTTTACCCCCAAAGATATCGAAATATGGAGGCAATTTTAATGACTGTGCAGACATTCCTTTTGAGCTATTTTTTGGCTAAACGGTAAGTCGTATCACAAAACGGATGGCACAATGTCGCTTCAATTCGGAGTGATCTACAACTTTGGTCCTGTGACATTTTGTCGTATCTCTCTCCCTTATACGTTAAATTTGGCCGTATTTCTGGATTGTTCGTAAATTTGGTGATTTTTACAAGTAAATTTCAATGTTTGACACACTTATAAGAATGATAGGATGATCGCGTTAGGTGTTCACATTCGCACGATTAAGGGACATATGTGTACCAAATTTCATGATTCTAGCTTATACATAAGTAGGCAAAATGTAATGTAAAATGTTAAAAATGCACCCAAATTTCACCCTATTCAACATTTGAACTCAATTTACCCCCTTAATATGGGAGATACGAGGATATGGTTTAGATATAAACATTTAGAGCGATAAATGAGGCGTCTGATGGCGCAAACCGTTTCTTAATATCATAAACCGTTTAGGAGATATGAATCTCGAAGTGGAAATCTGCACTTTTCAACGTGCTCATGCTTATCCGTCATCTATCTTCTATCTATATATATAAAAGCAAGTCAGGCTGGAGCGATGTATATATAAATATTTAAAAATGAAAAAAGACGTGAATTAATGAGGCACTTCCAGAAATCTCATAAATTTGAAACTTGGTACGAGGGAAACTGATGACCCCAGGATCCCTAGAAAAATCGGAAATTCTCAAAATTCCCTGAAGGGGGCACGCTGGGGGGCTCAAATTTTGGGCTCAGCATAAGAACACAGTCGTATAGTATATCCAAAACGATAACCTATAGGTTTCGTGGGCTTAAAAATTTTCGGGAATTTCCTCATTTTTATCCCCTATCCCCCCAAATCAAGATGGCGGCACAACCTGCCAGACGAGGTAGACAATTGAAATTTGGTGAATATATAGCTTTTGGTCCCTAACGGACGGGAAAATTCCAAGATGTTCAAATTTTTCACTTTTTACCCCCAAAGATATCGAAATATGGAGGCAATTTTAATGACTGTGCAGACATTCCTTTTGAGCTATTTTTTGGCTAAACGGTAAGTCGTATCACAAAACGGATGGCACAATGTCGCTTCAATTCGGAGTGATCTACAACTTTGGTCCTGTGACATTTTGTCGTATCTCTCTCCCTTATACGTTAAATTTGGCCGTATTTCTGGATTGTTCGTAAATTTGGTGATTTTTACAAGTAAATTTCAATGTTTGACACACTTATAAGAATGATAGGATGATCGCGTTAGGTGTGCACATTCGCACGATTAAGGGACATATGTGTACCAAATTTCATGATTCTAGCTTATACATAAGTAGGCAAAATGTAATGTAAAATGTTAAAAATGCACCCAAATTTCACCCTATTCAACATTTGAACTCAATTTACCCCCTTAATATGGCAGATACGAGGATATGGTTTAGATATAAACATTTAGAGCGATAAATGAGGCGTCTGATGGCGCAAACCGTTTCTTAATATCATAAACCGTTTAGGAGATATGAATCTCGAAGTGGAAATCTGCACTTTTCAACGTGCTCATGCTTATCCGTCATCTATCTTCTATCTATCTATCTATATATATAAAAGCAAGTCAGGCTGGAGCGATGTATATATAAATATTTAAAAATGAAAAAAGACGTGAATTAATGAGGCACTTCCAGAAATCTCATAAATTTGAAACTTGGTACGAGGGAAACTGATGACCCCAGGATCCCTAGAAAAATCGGAAATTCTCAAAATTCCTTGAAGGGGGCACGCTGGGGGGGCTCAAATTTTGGGCTCAGCATAAGAACACAGTCGTATAGTATATCCAAAACGATAACCTATAGGTTTCGTGGGCTTAAAAATTTTCGGGAATTTCCTCATTTTTATCCCCTATCCCCCCAAATCAAGATGGCGGCACAACCTGCCAGACGAGGTTGACAATTGAAATTTGGTGAATATATAGCTTTTGGTCCCTAACGGACGGGAAAATTCCAAGATGTTCAAATTTTTCACTTTTTACCCCCAAAGATATCGAAATATGGAGGCAATTTTAATGACTGTGCAGACATTCCTTTTGAGCTATTTTTTGGCTAAACGGTAAGTCGTATCACAAAACGGATGGCACAATGTCCCTTCAATCCGGAGTGATCTACAACTTTGGTCCTGTGACATTTTATCGTATCTCTCTCCCTTATACGTTAAATTTGGCCGTATTTCTGGATTGTTCGTAAATTTGGTGATTTTTACAAGTAAATTTCAATGTTTGACATACTTATAAGAATGATAGGATGATCGCGTTAGGTGTGCACATTGGCACGATTAAGGGACATATGTGTACCAAATTTCATGATTCTAGCTTATACATAAGTAGGCAAAATGTAATGTAAAATGTTAAAAATGCACCCAAATTTCACCCTATTCAACATTTGAACTCAATTTACCCCCTTAATATGGGAGATACGAGGATATGGTTTCGAAACAAACATTTAGAGCGATAAATGAGGCGTCTGATGGCGCAAACCGTTTCTTAATATCATAAACCGTTTAGGAGATATGAATCTCGAAGTGGAAATCTGCACTTTTCAACGTGCTCATGCTTATCCGTCATCTATCTTCTATCTATATATATAAAAGCAAGTCAGGCTGGAGCGATGTATATATAAATATTTAAAAATGAAAAAAGACGTGAATTAATGAGGCACTTCCAGAAATCTCATAAATTTGAAACTTGGTACGAGGGAAACTGATGACCCCAGGATCCCTAGAAAAATCGGAAATTCTCAAAATTCCCTGAAGGGGGCACGCTGCGGGGGCTCAAATTTTGGGCTCAGCATAAGAACACAGTCGTATAGTATATCCAAAACGATAACCTATAGGTTTCGTGGGCTTAAAAATTTTCGGGAATTTCCTCATTTTTATCCCCTATCCCCCCAAATCAAGATGGCGGCACAACCTGCCAGACGAGGTAGACAATTGAAATTTGGTGAATATATAGCTTTTGGTCCCTAACGGACGGGAAAATTCCAAGATGTTCAAATTTTTCACTTTTTACCCCCAAAGATATCGAAATATGGAGGCAATTTTAATGACTGTGCAGACATTCCTTTTGAGCTATTTGTTGGCTAAACGGTAAGTCGTATCACAAAACGGATGGCACAATGTCCCTTCAATTCGGAGTGATCTACAACTTTGGTCCTGTGATATTTTGTCGTATCTCTCTCCCTTATACGTTAAATTTGGCCGTATTTCTGGATTGTTCGTAAATTTGGTGATTTTTACAAGTAAATTTCAATGTTTGACATACTTATAAGAATGATAGGATGATCGCGTTAGGTGTGCACATTGACACGATTAAGGGACATATGTGTACCAAATTTCATGATTCTAGCTTATACATAAGTAGGCAAATTGTAATGTAAAACTTTAAAAATGCACCCAAATTTCACCCTATTCAACATTTGAACTCAATTTACCCCCTTAATATGGGAGATACGAGGATATGGTTTCGAAACAAACATTTAGAGCGATAAATGAGGCGTCTGATGGCGCAAACCGTTTCTTAATATCATAAACCGTTTAGGAGATATGAATCTCGAAGTGGAAATCTGCACTTTTCAACGTGCTCATGCTTATCCGTCATCTATCTTCTATCTATATATATAAAAGCAAGTCAGGCTGGAGCGATGTATATATAAATATTTAAAAATGAAAAAAGACGTGAATTAATGAGGCACTTCCAGAAATCTCATAAATTTGAAACTTGGTACGAGGGAAACTGATGACCCCAGGATCCCTAGAAAAATCGGAAATTCTCAAAATTCCCTGAAGGGAACACGCTGGGGGGCTCAAATTTTGGGCTCAGCATAAGAACACAGTCGTATAGTATATCCAAAACGATAACCTATAGGTTTCGTGGGCTTAAAAATTTTCGGGAATTTCCTCATTTTTATCCCCTATCCCCCCAAATCAAGATGGCGACACAACCTGCCAGACGAGGTAGACAATTGAAATTTGGTGAATATATAGCTTTTGGTCCCTAACGGACGGGAAAATTCCAAGATGTTCAAATTTTTCACTTTTTACCCCCAAAGATATCGAAATATGGAGGCAATTTTAATGACTGTGCAGACATTCCTTTTGAGCTATTTTTTGGCTAAACGGTAAGTCGTATCACAAAACGGATGGCACAATGTCGCTTCAATTCGGAGTGATCTACAACTTTGGTCCTGTGACATTTTGTCGTATCTCTCTCCCTTATACGTTAAATTTGGCCGTATTTCTGGATTGTTCGTAAATTTGGTGATTTTTACAAGTAAATTTCAATGTTTGACATACTTATAAGAATGATAGGATGATCGCGTTAGGTGTGCACATTGGCACGATTAAGGGACATATGTGTACCAAATTTCATGATTCTAGCTTATACATAAGTAGGCAAAATGTAAAGTAAAATGTTAAAAATGCACCCAAATTTCACCCTATTCAACATTTGAACTCAATTTACCCCCTTAATATGGGAGATACGAGGATATGGTTTCGAAACAAACATTTAGAGCGATAAATGAGGCGTCTGATGGCGCAAACCGTTTCTCAATATCATAAACCGTTTAGGAGATATGAATCTCGAAGTGGAAGTCTGCACTTTTCAACGTGCTCATGCTTATCCCTCATCTATATATATAAAAGCAAGTCGGGCTGGAGCGATGTATATATAAATATTTAAAAATGAAAAAAAGACGTGAATTAATGAGGCACTTCCAGAAATCTCATAAATTTGAAACTTGGTACGAGGGAAACTGATGACCCCAGGATCCCTAGAAAAATCGGAAATTCTCAAAATTCCCTGAAGGGGGCACGCTGGGGGGCTCAAATTTTGGGCTCAGCATAAGAACACAGTCGTATAGTATATCCAAAACGATAACCTATAGGTTTCGTGGGCTTAAAAATTTTCGGGAATTTCCTCATTTTTATCCCCTATCCCCCCAAATCAAGATGGCGGCACAACCTGCCAGACGAGGTAGACAATTGAAATTTGGTGAATATATAGCTTTTGGTCCCTAACGGACGGGAAAATTCCAAGATGTTCAAATTTTTCACTTTTTACCCCCAAAGATATCGAAATATGGAGGCAATTTTAATGACTGTGCAGACATTCCTTTTGAGCTATTTTTTGGCTAAACGGTAAGTCGTATCACAAAACGGATGCCACAATGTCGCTTCAATTCGGAGTGATCTACAACTTTGGTCCTGTGACATTTTGTCGTATCTCTCTCCCCTATACGTTAAATTTGGCCGTATTTCTGGATTGTTCGTAAATTTGGTGATTTTTACAAGTAAATTTCAATGTTTGACACACTTATAAGAATGATAGGATGATCGCGTTAGGTGTGCACATTGGCACGATTAACGGACATATGTGTACCAAACTTCATGATTCTAGCTTATACATAAGTAGGCAAAATGTAATGTAAAATGTTAAAAATGCACCCAAATTTCACCCTATTCAACATTTGAACTCAATTTACCCCCTTAATATGGGAGATACGAGGATATGGTTTAGATATAAACATTTAGAGCGATAAATGAGGCGTCTGATGGCGCAAACCGTTTCTTAATATCATAAACCGTTTAGGAGATATGAATCTCGAAGTGGAAATCTGCACTTTTCAACGTGCTCATGCTTATCCGTCATCTATCTTCTATCTATATATATAAAAGCAAGTCAGGCTGGAGCGATGTATATATAAATATTTAAAAATGAAAAAAGACGTGAATTAATGAGGCACTTCCAGAAATCTCATAAATTTGAAACTTGGTACGAGGGAAACTGATGACCCCAGGATCCCTAGAAAAATCGGAAATTCTCAAAATTCCCTGAAGGGGGCACGCTGGGGGGCTCAAATTTTGGGCTCAGCATAAGAACACAGTCGTATAGTATATCCAAAACGATAACCTATAGGTTTCGTGGGCTTAAAAATTTTCGGGAATTTCCTCATTTTTATCCCCTATCCCCCCAAATCAAGATGGCGGCACAACCTGCCAGACGAGGTAGACAATTGAAATTTGGTGAATATATAGCTTTTGGTCCCTAACGGACGGGAAAATTCCAAGATGTTCAAATTTTTCACTTTTTACCCCCAAAGATATCGAAATATGGAGGCAATTTTAATGACTGTGCAGACATTCCTTTTGAGCTATTTTTTGGCTAAACGGTAAGTCGTATCACAAAACGGATGGCACAATGTCGCTTCAATTCGGAGTGATCTACAACTTTGGTCCTGTGACATTTTGTCGTATCTCTCTCCCTTATACGTTAAATTTGGCCGTATTTCTGGATTGTTCGTAAATTTGGTGATTTTTACAAGTAAATTTCAATGTTTGACACACTTATAAGAATGATAGGATGATCGCGTTAGGTGTGCACATTCGCACGATTAAGGGACATATGTGCACCAAATTTCATGATTCTAGCTTATACATAAGTAGGCAAAATGTAATGTAAAATGTTAAAAATGCACCCAAATTTCACCCTATTCAACATTTGAACTCAATTTACCCCCTTAATATGGGAGATACGAGGATATGGTTTAGATATAAACATTTAGAGCGATAAATGAGGCGTCTGATGGCGCAAACCGTTTCTTAATATCATAAACCGTTTAGGAGATATGAATCTCGAAGTGGAAATCTGCACTTTTCAACGTGCTCATGCTTATCCGTCATCTATCTTCTATCTATATATATAAAAGCAAGTCAGGCTGGAGCGATGTATATATAAATATTTAAAAATGAAAAAAGACGTGAATTAATGAGGCACTTCCAGAAATCTCATAAATTTGAAACTTGGTACGAGGGAAACTGATGACCCCAGGATCCCTAGAAAAATCGGAAATTCTCAAAATTCCCTGAAGGGGGCACGCTGGGGGGCTCAAATTTTGGGCTCAGCATAAGAACACAGTCGTATAGTATATCCAAAACGATAACCTATAGGTTTCGTGGGCTTAAAAATTTTCGGGAATTTCCTCATTTTTATCCCCTATCCCCCCAAATCGAGATGGCGACACAACCTGCCAGACGAGGTAGACAATTGAAATTTGGTGAATATATAGCTTTTGGTCCCTAACGGACGGGAAAATTCCAAGATGTTCAAATTTTTCACTTTTTACCCCCAAAGATATCGAAATATGGAGGCAATTTTAATGACTGTGCAGACATTCCTTTTGAGCTATTTTTTGGCTAAACGGTAAGTCGTATCACAAAACGGATGGCACAATGTCCCTTCAATTCGGAGTGATCTACAACTTTGGTCCTGTGACATTTTGTCGTATCTCTCTCCCTTATACGTTAAATTTGGCCGTATTTCTGGATTGTTCGTAAATTTGGTGATTTTTACAAGTAAATTTCAATGTTTGACATACTTATAAGAATGATAGGATGATCGCGTTAGGTGTGCACATTGGCACGATTAAGGGACATATGTGTACCAAATTTCATGATTCTAGCTTATACATAAGTAGGCAAAATGTAAAGTAAAATGTTAAAAATGCACCCAAATTTCACACTATTCAACATTTGAACTCAATTTACCCCCTTAATATGGGAGATACGAGGATATGGTTTAGATACAAACATTTAGAGCGATAAATGAGGCGTCTGATGGCGCAAACCGTTTCTTAATATCATAAACCGTTTAGGAGATATGAATCTCGAAGTGGAAATCTGCACTTTTCAACGTGCTCATGCTTATCCGTCATCTATCTTCTATCTATATATATAAAAGCAAGTCAGGCTGGAGCGATGTATATATAAATATTTAAAAATGAAAAAAGACGTGAATTAATGAGGCACTTCCAGAAATCTCATAAATTTGAAACTTGGTACGAGGGAAACTGATGACCCCAGGATCCCTAGAAAAATCGGAAATTCTCAAAATTCCCTGAAGGGAACACGCTGGGGGGCTCAAATTTTGGGCTCAGCATAAGAACACAGTCGTATAGTATATCCAAAACGATAACCTATAGGTTTCGTGGGCTTAAAAATTTTCGGGAATTTCCTCATTTTTATCCCCTATCCCCCCAAATCAAGATGGCGACACAACCTGCCAGACGAGGTAGACAATTGAAATTTGGTGAATATATAGCTTTTGGTCCCTAACGGACGGGAAAATTCCAAGATGTTCAAATTTTTCACTTTTTACCCCCAAAGATATCGAAATATGGAGGCAATTTTAATGACTGTGCAGACATTCCTTTTGAGCTATTTTTTGGCTAAACGGTAAGTCGTATCACAAAACGGATGGCACAATGTCGCTTCAATTCGGAGTGATCTACAACTTTGGTCCTGTGACATTTTGTCGTATCTCTCTCCCTTATACGTTAAATTTGGCCGTATTTCTGGATTGTTCGTAAATTTGGTGATTTTTACAAGTAAATTTCAATGTTTGACATACTTATAAGAATGATAGGATGATCGCGTTAGGTGTGCACATTGGCACGATTAAGGGACATATGTGTACCAAATTTCATGATTCTAGCTTATACATAAGTAGGCAAAATGTAAAGTAAAATGTTAAAAATGCACCCAAATTTCACCCTATTCAACATTTGAACTCAATTTACCCCCTTAATATGGGAGATACGAGGATATGGTTTCGAAACAAACATTTAGAGCGATAAATGAGGCGTCTGATGGCGCAAACCGTTTCTCAATATCATAAACCGTTTAGGAGATATGAATCTCGAAGTGGAAGTCTGCACTTTTCAACGTGCTCATGCTTATCCCTCATCTATATATATAAAAGCAAGTCGGGCTGGAGCGATGTATATATAAATATTTAAAAATGAAAAAAAGACGTGAATTAATGAGGCACTTCCAGAAATCTCATAAATTTGAAACTTGGTACGAGGGAAACTGATGACCCCAGGATCCCTAGAAAAATCGGAAATTCTCAAAATTCCCTGAAGGGGGCACGCTGGGGGGCTCAAATTTTGGGCTCAGCATAAGAACACAGTCGTATAGTATATCCAAAACGATAACCTATAGGTTTCGTGGGCTTAAAAATTTTCGGGAATTTCCTCATTTTTATCCCCTATCCCCCCAAATCAAGATGGCGGCACAACCTGCCAGACGAGGTAGACAATTGAAATTTGGTGAATATATAGCTTTTGGTCCCTAACGGACGGGAAAATTCCAAGATGTTCAAATTTTTCACTTTTTACCCCCAAAGATATCGAAATATGGAGGCAATTTTAATGACTGTGCAGACATTCCTTTTGAGCTATTTTTTGGCTAAACGGTAAGTCGTATCACAAAACGGATGCCACAATGTCGCTTCAATTCGGAGTGATCTACAACTTTGGTCCTGTGACATTTTGTCGTATCTCTCTCCCCTATACGTTAAATTTGGCCGTATTTCTGGATTGTTCGTAAATTTGGTGATTTTTACAAGTAAATTTCAATGTTTGACACACTTATAAGAATGATAGGATGATCGCGTTAGGTGTGCACATTGGCACGATTAACGGACATATGTGTACCAAACTTCATGATTCTAGCTTATACATAAGTAGGCAAAATGTAATGTAAAATGTTAAAAATGCACCCAAATTTCACCCTATTCAACATTTGAACTCAATTTACCCCCTTAATATGGGAGATACGAGGATATGGTTTAGATATAAACATTTAGAGCGATAAATGAGGCGTCTGATGGCGCAAACCGTTTCTTAATATCATAAACCGTTTAGGAGATATGAATCTCGAAGTGGAAATCTGCACTTTTCAACGTGCTCATGCTTATCCGTCATCTATCTTCTATCTATATATATAAAAGCAAGTCAGGCTGGAGCGATGTATATATAAATATTTAAAAATGAAAAAAGACGTGAATTAATGAGGCACTTCCAGAAATCTCATAAATTTGAAACTTGGTACGAGGGAAACTGATGACCCCAGGATCCCTAGAAAAATCGGAAATTCTCAAAATTCCCTGAAGGGGGCACGCTGGGGGGCTCAAATTTTGGGCTCAGCATAAGAACACAGTCGTATAGTATATCCAAAACGATAACCTATAGGTTTCGTGGGCTTAAAAATTTTCGGGAATTTCCTCATTTTTATCCCCTATCCCCCCAAATCAAGATGGCGGCACAACCTGCCAGACGAGGTAGACAATTGAAATTTGGTGAATATATAGCTTTTGGTCCCTAACGGACGGGAAAATTCCAAGATGTTCAAATTTTTCACTTTTTACCCCCAAAGATATCGAAATATGGAGGCAATTTTAATGACTGTGCAGACATTCCTTTTGAGCTATTTTTTGGCTAAACGGTAAGTCGTATCACAAAACGGATGGCACAATGTCGCTTCAATTCGGAGTGATCTACAACTTTGGTCCTGTGACATTTTGTCGTATCTCTCTCCCTTATACGTTAAATTTGGCCGTATTTCTGGATTGTTCGTAAATTTGGTGATTTTTACAAGTAAATTTCAATGTTTGACACACTTATAAGAATGATAGGATGATCGCGTTAGGTGTGCACATTCGCACGATTAAGGGACATATGTGCACCAAATTTCATGATTCTAGCTTATACATAAGTAGGCAAAATGTAATGTAAAATGTTAAAAATGCACCCAAATTTCACCCTATTCAACATTTGAACTCAATTTACCCCCTTAATATGGGAGATACGAGGATATGGTTTAGATATAAACATTTAGAGCGATAAATGAGGCGTCTGATGGCGCAAACCGTTTCTTAATATCATAAACCGTTTAGGAGATATGAATCTCGAAGTGGAAATCTGCACTTTTCAACGTGCTCATGCTTATCCGTCATCTATCTTCTATCTATATATATAAAAGCAAGTCAGGCTGGAGCGATGTATATATAAATATTTAAAAATGAAAAAAGACGTGAATTAATGAGGCACTTCCAGAAATCTCATAAATTTGAAACTTGGTACGAGGGAAACTGATGACCCCAGGATCCCTAGAAAAATCGGAAATTCTCAAAATTCCCTGAAGGGGGCACGCTGGGGGGCTCAAATTTTGGGCTCAGCATAAGAACACAGTCGTATAGTATATCCAAAACGATAACCTATAGGTTTCGTGGGCTTAAAAATTTTCGGGAATTTCCTCATTTTTATCCCCTATCCCCCCAAATCGAGATGGCGACACAACCTGCCAGACGAGGTAGACAATTGAAATTTGGTGAATATATAGCTTTTGGTCCCTAACGGACGGGAAAATTCCAAGATGTTCAAATTTTTCACTTTTTACCCCCAAAGATATCGAAATATGGAGGCAATTTTAATGACTGTGCAGACATTCCTTTTGAGCTATTTTTTGGCTAAACGGTAAGTCGTATCACAAAACGGATGGCACAATGTCCCTTCAATTCGGAGTGATCTACAACTTTGGTCCTGTGACATTTTGTCGTATCTCTCTCCCTTATACGTTAAATTTGGCCGTATTTCTGGATTGTTCGTAAATTTGGTGATTTTTACAAGTAAATTTCAATGTTTGACATACTTATAAGAATGATAGGATGATCGCGTTAGGTGTGCACATTGGCACGATTAAGGGACATATGTGTACCAAATTTCATGATTCTAGCTTATACATAAGTAGGCAAAATGTAAAGTAAAATGTTAAAAATGCACCCAAATTTCACACTATTCAACATTTGAACTCAATTTACCCCCTTAATATGGGAGATACGAGGATATGGTTTAGATACAAACATTTAGAGCGATAAATGAGGCGTCTGATGGCGCAAACCGTTTCTCAATATCATAAACCGTTTAGGAGATATGAATCTCGAAGTGGAAGTCTGCACTTTTCAACGTGCTCATGCTTATCCCTCATCTATATATATAAAAGCAAGTCGGGCTGGAGCGATGTATATATAAATATTTAAAAATGAAAAAAAGACGTGAATTAATGAGGCACTTCCAGAAATCTCATAAATTTGAAACTTGGTACGAGGGAAACTGATGACCCCAGGATCCCTAGAAAAATCGGAAATTCTCAAAATTCCCTGAAGGGGGCACGCTGCGGGGCTCAAATTTTGGGCTCAGCATAAGAACACAGTCGTATAGTATATCCAAAACGATAACCTATAGGTTTCGTGGGCTTAAAAATTTTCGGGAATTTCCTCATTTTTATCCCCTATCCCCCCAAATCAAGATGGCGGCACAACCTGCCAGACGAGGTAGACAATTGAAATTTGGTGAATATATAGCTTTTGGTCCCTAACGGACGGGAAAATTCCAAGATGTTCAAATTTTTCACTTTTTACCCCCAAAGATATCGAAATATGGAGGCAATTTTAATGACTGTGCAGACATTCCTTTTGAGCTATTTTTTGGCTAAACGGTAAGTCGTATCACAAAACGGATGGCACAATGTCGCTTCAATTCGGAGTGATCTACAACTTTGGTCCTGTGACATTTTGTCGTATCTCTCTCCCTTATACGTTAAATTTGGCCGTATTTCTGGATTGTTCGTAAATTTGGTGATTTTTACAAGTAAATTTCAATGTTTGACACACTTATAAGAATGATAGGATGATCGCGTTAGGTGTGCACATTCGCACGATTAAGGGACATATGTGCACCAAATTTCATGATTCTAGCTTATACATAAGTAGGCAAAATGTAATGTAAAATGTTAAAAACGCACCCAAATTTCACCCTATTCAACATTTGAACTCAATTTACCCCCTTAATATGGGAGATACGAGGATATGGTTTAGATATAAACATTTAGAGCGATAAATGAGGCGTCTGATGGCGCAAACCGTTTCTTAATATCATAAACCGTTTAGGAGATATGAATCTCGAAGTGGAAATCTGCACTTTTCAACGTGCTCATGCTTATCCGTCATCTATCTTCTATCTATATATATAAAAGCAAGTCAGGCTGGAGCGATGTATATATAAATATTTAAAAATGAAAAAAGACGTGAATTAATGAGGCACTTCCAGAAATCTCATAAATTTGAAACTTGGTACGAGGGAAACTGATGACCCCAGGATCCCTAGAAAAATCGGAAATTCTCAAAATTCCTTGAAGGGGGCACGCTGGGGGGGCCCAAATTTTGGGCTCAGCATAAGAACACAGTCGTATAGTATATCCAAAACGATAACCTATAGGTTTCGTGGGCTTAAAAATTTTCGGGATTTTTCTCATTTTTATCCCCTATCCCCCCAAATCAAGATGGCGGCACAACCTGCCAGACGAGGTTGACAATTGAAATTTGGTGAATATATAGCTTTTGGTCCCTAACGGACGGGAAAATTCCAAGATGTTCAAATTTTTCACCTTTTACCCCCAAAGATATCGAAATATGGAGGCAATTTTAATGACTGTGCAGACATTCCTTTTGAGCTATTTTTTGGCTAAACGGTAAGTCGTATCACAAAACGGATGGCACAATGTCTCTTCAATTCGGAGTGATCTACAACTTTGGTCCTGTGACATTTTGTCGTATCTCTCTCCCTTATACGTTAAATTTGGCCGTATTTCTGGATTGTTCGTAAATTTGGTGATTTTTACAAGTAAATTTCAATGTTTGACATACTTATAAGAATGATAGGATGATCGCGTTAGGTGTGCACATTGGCACGATTAAGGGACATATGTGTACCAAATTTCATGATTCTAGCTTATACATAAGTAGGCAAAATGTAATGTAAAATGTTAAAAATGCACCCAAATT
Source organism: Anabrus simplex (assembly GCF_040414725.1). Lineage (NCBI taxonomy): Eukaryota > Metazoa > Arthropoda > Insecta > Orthoptera > Tettigoniidae > Anabrus > Anabrus simplex. Next base: position 997,504,913 of record NC_090265.1, on the reverse strand, counting down.
TCACCCTATTCAACATTTGAACTCAATTTACCCCCTTAATATGGGAGATACGAGGATATGGTTTCGAAACAAACATTTAGAGCGATAAATGAGGCGTCTGATGGCGCAAACCGTTTCTTAATATCATAAACCGTTTAGGAGATATGAATCTCGAAGTGGAAACCTGCACTTTTCAACGTGCTCATGCTTATCCGTCATCTATATATATAAAAGCAAGTCGGGCTGGAGCGATGTATATATAAATATTTAAAAATGAAAAAAGACGTGAATTAATGAGGCACTTCCAGAAATCTCATAAATTTGAAACTTGGTACGAGGGAAACTGATGACCCCAGGATCCCTAGAAAAATCGGAAATTCTCAAAATTCCCTGAAGGGGGCACGCTGGGGGGGCTCAAATTTTGGGCTCAGCATAAGAACACAGTCGTATAGTATATCCAAAACGATAACCTATAGGTTTCGTGGGCTTAAAAATTTTCGGGAATTTCCTCATTTTTATCCCCTATCCCCCCAAATCAAGATGGCGGCACAACCTGCCAGACGAGGTAGACAATTGAAATTTGGTGAATATATAGCTTTTGGTCCCTAACGGACGGGAAAATTCCAAGATGTTCAAATTTTTCACTTTTTACCCCCAAAGATATCGAAATATGGAGGCAATTTTAATGACTGTGCAGACATTCCTTTTGAGCTATTTGTTGGCTAAACGGTAAGTCGTATCACAAAACGGATGGCACAATGTCGCTTCAATTCGGAGTGATCTACAACTTTGGTCCTGTGACATTTTGTCGTATCTCTCTCCCTTATACGTTAAATTTGGCCGTATTTCTGGATTGTTCGTAAATTTGGTGATTTTTACAAGTAAATTTCAATGTTTGACATACTTATAAGAATGATAGGATGATCGCGTTAGGTGTGCACATTGGCACGATTAAGGGACATATGTGTACCAAATTTCATGATTCTAGCTTATACATAAGTAGGCAAAATGTAATGTAAAATGTTAAAAATGCACCCAAATTTCACCCTATTCAACATTTGAACTCAATTTACCCCCTTAATATGGGAGATACGAGGATATGGTTTAGAAACAAACATTTAGAGCGATAAATGAGGCGTCTGATGGCGCAAACCGTTTCTTAATATCATAAACCGTTTAGGAGATATGAATCTCGAAGTGGAAATCTGCACTTTTCAACGTGCTCATGCTTATCCGTCATCTATATATATAAAAGCAAGTCGGGCTGGAGCGATGTATATATAAATATTTAAAAATGAAAAAGGACGTGAATTAATGAGGCACTTCCAGAAATCTCATAAATTTGAAACTTGGTACGAGGGAAACTGATGACCCCAGGATCCCTAGAAAAATCGGAAATTCTCAAAATTCCCTGAAGGGGGCACGCTGGGGGGGCTCAAATTTTGGGCTCAGCATAAGAACACAGTCGTATAGTAAATCCAAAACGATAACCTATAGGTTTCGTGGGCTTAAAAATTTTCGGGAATTTCCTCATTTTTATCCCCTATCCCCCCAAATCAAGATGGCGGCACAACCTGCCAGACGAGGTAGACAATTGAAATTTGGTGAATATATAGCTTTTGGTCCCTAACGGACGGGAAAATTCCAAGATGTTCAAATTTTTCACTTTTTACCCCCAAAGATATCGAAATATGGAGGCAATTTTAATGACTGTGCAGACATTCCTTTTGAGCTATTTTTTGGCTAAACGGTAAGTCGTATCACAAAACGGATGGCACAATGTCGCTTCAATTCGGAGTGATCTACAACTTTGGTCCTGTGACATTTTGTCGTATCTCTCTCCCTTATACGTTAAATTTGGCCGTATTTCTGGATTGTTCGTAAATTTGGTGATTTTTACAAGTAAATTTCAATGTTTGACACACTTATAAGAATGATAGGATGATCGCGTTAGGTGTTCACATTCGCACGATTAAGGGACATATGTGTACCAAATTTCATGATTCTAGCTTATACATAAGTAGGCAAAATGTAATGTAAAATGTTAAAAATGCACCCAAATTTCACCCTATTCAACATTTGAACTCAATTTACCCCCTTAATATGGGAGATACGAGGATATGGTTTAGATATAAACATTTAGAGCGATAAATGAGGCGTCTGATGGCGCAAACCGTTTCTTAATATCATAAACCGTTTAGGAGATATGAATCTCGAAGTGGAAATCTGCACTTTTCAACGTGCTCATGCTTATCCGTCATCTATCTTCTATCTATATATATAAAAGCAAGTCAGGCTGGAGCGATGTATATATAAATATTTAAAAATGAAAAAAGACGTGAATTAATGAGGCACTTCCAGAAATCTCATAAATTTGAAACTTGGTACGAGGGAAACTGATGACCCCAGGATCCCTAGAAAAATCGGAAATTCTCAAAATTCCCTGAAGGGGGCACGCTGGGGGGCTCAAATTGTGGGCTCAGCATAAGAACACAGTCGTATAGTATATCCAAAACGATAACCTATAGGTTTCGTGGGCTTAAAAATTTTCGGGAATTTCCTCATTTTTATCCCCTATCCCCCCAAATCAAGATGGCGGCACAACCTGCCAGACGAGGTAGACAATTGAAATTTGGTGAATATATAGCTTTTGGTCCCTAACGGACGGGAAAATTCCAAGATGTTCAAATTTTTCACTTTTTACCCCCAAAGATATCGAAATATGGAGGCAATTTTAATGACTGTGCAGACATTCCTTTTGAGCTATTTTTTGGCTAAACGGTAAGTCGTATCACAAAACGGATGGCACAATGTCGCTTCAATTCGGAGTGATCTACAACTTTGGTCCTGTGACATTTTGACGTATCTCTCTCCCTTATACGTTAAATTTGGCCGTATTTCTGGATTGTTCGTAAATTTGGTGATTTTTACAAGTAAATTTCAATGTTTGACACACTTATAAGAATGATAGGATGATCGCGTTAGGTGTGCACATTCGCACGATTAAGGGACATATGTGTACCAAATTTCATGATTCTAGCTTATACATAAGTAGGCAAAATGTAATGTAAAATGTTAAAAATGCACCCAAATTTCACCCTATTCAACATTTGAACTCAATTTACCCCCTTAATATGGGAGATACGAGGATATGGTTTAGAAACAAACATTTAGAGCGATAAATGAGGCGTCTGATGGCGCAAACCGTTTCTTAATATCATAAACCGTTTAGGAGATATGAATCTCGAAGTGGAAATCTGCACTTTTCAACGTGCTCATGCTTATCCGTCATCTATCTTCTATCTATATATATAAAAGCAAGTCAGGCTGGAGCGATGTATATATAAATATTTAAAAATGAAAAAAGACGTGAATTAATGAGGCACTTCCAGAAATCTCATAAATTTGAAACTTGGTACGAGGGAAACTGATGACCCCAGGATCCCTAGAAAAATCGGAAATTCTCAAAATTCCCTGAAGGGAACACGCTGGGGGGCTCAAATTTTGGGCTCAGCATAAGAACACAGTCGTATAGTATATCCAAAACGATAACCTATAGGTTTCGTGGGCTTAAAAATTTTCGGGAATTTCCTCATTTTTATCCCCTATCCCCCCAAATCAAGATGGCGACACAACCTGCCAGACGAGGTAGACAATTGAAATTTGGTGAATATATAGCTTTTGGTCCCTAACGGACGGGAAAATTCCAAGATGTTCAAATTTTTCACTTTTTACCCCCAAAGATATCGAAATATGGAGGCAATTTTAATGACTGTGCAGACATTCCTTTTGAGCTATTTTTTGGCTAAACGGTAAGTCGTATCACAAAACGGATGGCACAATGTCGCTTCAATTCGGAGTGATCTACAACTTTGGTCCTGTGACATTTTGTCGTATCTCTCTCCCTTATACGTTAAATTTGGCCGTATTTCTGGATTGTTCGTAAATTTGGTGATTTTTACAAGTAAATTTCAATGTTTGACATACTTATAAGAATGATAGGATGATCGCGTTAGGTGTGCACATTGGCACGATTAAGGGACATATGTGTACCAAATTTCATGATTCTAGCTTATACATAAGTAGGCAAAATGTAATGTAAAATGTTAAAAATGCACCCAAATTTCACCCTATTCAACATTTGAACTCAATTTACCCCCTTAATATGGGAGATACGAGGATATGGTTTCGAAACAAACATTTAGAGCGATAAATGAGGCGTCTGATGGCGCAAACCGTTTCTTAATATCATAAACCGTTTAGGAGATATGAATCTCGAAGTGGAAATCTGCACTTTTCAACGTGCTCATGCTTATCCGTCATCTATCTTCTATCTATATATATAAAAGCAAGTCAGGCTGGAGCGATGTATATATAAATATTTAAAAATGAAAAAAGACGTGAATTAATGAGGCACTTCCAGAAATCTCATAAATTTGAAACTTGGTACGAGGGAAACTGATGACCCCAGGATCCCTAGAAAAATCGGAAATTCTCAAAATTCCCTGAAGGGGGCACGCTGGGGGGCTCAAATTTTGGGCTCAGCATAAGAACACAGTCGTATAGTATATCCAAAACGATAACCTATAGGTTTCGTGGGCTTAAAAATTTTCGGGAATTTCCTCATTTTTATCCCCTATCCCCCCAAATCAAGATGGCGGCACAACCTGCCAGACGAGGTAGACAATTGAAATTTGGTGAATATATAGCTTTTGGTCCCTAACGGACGGGAAAATTCCAAGATGTTCAAATTTTTCACTTTTTACCCCCAAAGATATCGAAATATGGAGGCAATTTTAATGACTGTGCAGACATTCCTTTTGAGCTATTTGTTGGCTAAACGGTAAGTCGTATCACAAAACGGATGGCACAATGTCCCTTCAATTCGGAGTGATCTACAACTTTGGTCCTGTGACATTTTGTCGTATCTCTCTCCCTTATACGTTAAATTTGGCCGTATTTCTGGATTGTTCGTAAATTTGGTGATTTTTACAAGTAAATTTCAATGTTTGACATACTTATAAGAATGATAGGATGATCGCGTTAGGTGTGCACATTGACACGATTAAGGGACATATGTGTACCAAATTTCATGATTCTAGCTTATACATAAGTAGGCAAATTGTAATGTAAAACTTTAAAAATGCACCCAAATTTCACCCTATTCAACATTTGAACTCAATTTACCCCCTTAATATGGGAGATACGAGGATATGGTTTCGAAACAAACATTTAGAGCGATAAATGAGGCGTCTGATGGCGCAAACCGTTTCTTAATATCATAAACCGTTTAGGAGATATGAATCTCGAAGTGGAAATCTGCACTTTTCAACGTGCTCATGCTTATCCGTCATCTATCTTCTATCTATATATATAAAAGCAAGTCAGGCTGGAGCGATGTATATATAAATATTTAAAAATGAAAAAAGACGTGAATTAATGAGGCACTTCCAGAAATCTCATAAATTTGAAACTTGGTACGAGGGAAACTGATGACCCCAGGATCCCTAGAAAAATCGGAAATTCTCAAAATTCCCTGAAGGGAACACGCTGGGGGGCTCAAATTTTGGGCTCAGCATAAGAACACAGTCGTATAGTATATCCAAAACGATAACCTATAGGTTTCGTGGGCTTAAAAATTTTCGGGAATTTCCTCATTTTTATCCCCTATCCCCCCAAATCAAGATGGCGACACAACCTGCCAGACGAGGTAGACAATTGAAATTTGGTGAATATATAGCTTTTGGTCCCTAACGGACGGGAAAATTCCAAGATGTTCAAATTTTTCACTTTTTACCCCCAAAGATATCGAAATATGGAGGCAATTTTAATGACTGTGCAGACATTCCTTTTGAGCTATTTTTTGGCTAAACGGTAAGTCGTATCACAAAACGGATGGCACAATGTCGCTTCAATTCGGAGTGATCTACAACTTTGGTCCTGTGACATTTTGTCGTATCTCTCTCCCTTATACGTTAAATTTGGCCGTATTTCTGGATTGTTCGTAAATTTGGTGATTTTTACAAGTAAATTTCAATGTTTGACATACTTATAAGAATGATAGGATGATCGCGTTAGGTGTGCACATTGGCACGATTAAGGGACATATGTGTACCAAATTTCATGATTCTAGCTTATACATAAGTAGGCAAAATGTAAAGTAAAATGTTAAAAATGCACCCAAATTTCACCCTATTCAACATTTGAACTCAATTTACCCCCTTAATATGGGAGATACGAGGATATGGTTTCGAAACAAACATTTAGAGCGATAAATGAGGCGTCTGATGGCGCAAACCGTTTCTCAATATCATAAACCGTTTAGGAGATATGAATCTCGAAGTGGAAGTCTGCACTTTTCAACGTGCTCATGCTTATCCCTCATCTATATATATAAAAGCAAGTCGGGCTGGAGCGATGTATATATAAATATTTAAAAATGAAAAAAAGACGTGAATTAATGAGGCACTTCCAGAAATCTCATAAATTTGAAACTTGGTACGAGGGAAACTGATGACCCCAGGATCCCTAGAAAAATCGGAAATTCTCAAAATTCCCTGAAGGGGGCACGCTGGGGGGCTCAAATTTTGGGCTCAGCATAAGAACACAGTCGTATAGTATATCCAAAACGATAACCTATAGGTTTCGTGGGCTTAAAAATTTTCGGGAATTTCCTCATTTTTATCCCCTATCCCCCCAAATCAAGATGGCGGCACAACCTGCCAGACGAGGTAGACAATTGAAATTTGGTGAATATATAGCTTTTGGTCCCTAACGGACGGGAAAATTCCAAGATGTTCAAATTTTTCACTTTTTACCCCCAAAGATATCGAAATATGGAGGCAATTTTAATGACTGTGCAGACATTCCTTTTGAGCTATTTTTTGGCTAAACGGTAAGTCGTATCACAAAACGGATGCCACAATGTCGCTTCAATTCGGAGTGATCTACAACTTTGGTCCTGTGACATTTTGTCGTATGTCTCTCCCCTATACGTTAAATTTGGCCGTATTTCTGGATTGTTCGTAAATTTGGTGATTTTTACAAGTAAATTTCAATGTTTGACACACTTATAAGAATGATAGGATGATCGCGTTAGGTGTGCACATTGGCACGATTAAGGGACATATGTGTACCAAACTTCATGATTCTAGCTTATACATAAGTAGGCAAAATGTAATGTAAAATGTTAAAAATGCACCCAAATTTCACCCTATTCAACATTTGAACTCAATTTACCCCCTTAATATGGGAGATACGAGGATATGGTTTAGATATAAACATTTAGAGCGATAAATGAGGCGTCTGATGGCGCAAACCGTTTCTTAATATCATAAACCGTTTAGGAGATATGAATCTCGAAGTGGAAATCTGCACTTTTCAACGTGCTCATGCTTATCCGTCATCTATCTTCTATCTATATATATAAAAGCAAGTCAGGCTGGAGCGATGTATATATAAATATTTAAAAATGAAAAAAGACGTGAATTAATGAGGCACTTCCAGAAATCTCATAAATTTGAAACTTGGTACGAGGGAAACTGATGACCCCAGGATCCCTAGAAAAATCGGAAATTCTCAAAATTCCCTGAAGGGGGCACGCTGGGGGGCTCAAATTTTGGGCTCAGCATAAGAACACAGTCGTATAGTATATCCAAAACGATAACCTATAGGTTTCGTGGGCTTAAAAATTTTCGGGAATTTCCTCATTTTTATCCCCTATCCCCCCAAATCAAGATGGCGGCACAACCTGCCAGACGAGGTAGACAATTGAAATTTGGTGAATATATAGCTTTTGGTCCCTAACGGACGGGAAAATTCCAAGATGTTCAAATTTTTCACTTTTTACCCCCAAAGATATCGAAATATGGAGGCAATTTTAATGACTGTGCAGACATTCCTTTTGAGCTATTTTTTGGCTAAACGGTAAGTCGTATCACAAAACGGATGGCACAATGTCGCTTCAATTCGGAGTGATCTACAACTTTGGTCCTGTGACATTTTGTCGTATCTCTCTCCCTTATACGTTAAATTTGGCCGTATTTCTGGATTGTTCGTAAATTTGGTGATTTTTACAAGTAAATTTCAATGTTTGACACACTTATAAGAATGATAGGATGATCGCGTTAGGTGTGCACATTCGCACGATTAAGGGACATATGTGCACCAAATTTCATGATTCTAGCTTATACATAAGTAGGCAAAATGTAATGTAAAATGTTAAAAATGCACCCAAATTTCACCCTATTCAACATTTGAACTCAATTTACCCCCTTAATATGGGAGATACGAGGATATGGTTTAGATATAAACATTTAGAGCGATAAATGAGGCGTCTGATGGCGCAAACCGTTTCTTAATATCATAAACCGTTTAGGAGATATGAATCTCGAAGTGGAAATCTGCACTTTTCAACGTGCTCATGCTTATCCGTCATCTATCTTCTATCTATATATATAAAAGCAAGTCAGGCTGGAGCGATGTATATATAAATATTTAAAAATGAAAAAAGACGTGAATTAATGAGGCACTTCCAGAAATCTCATAAATTTGAAACTTGGTACGAGGGAAACTGATGACCCCAGGATCCCTAGAAAAATCGGAAATTCTCAAAATTCCCTGAAGGGGGCACGCTGGGGGGCTCAAATTTTGGGCTCAGCATAAGAACACAGTCGTATAGTATATCCAAAACGATAACCTATAGGTTTCGTGGGCTTAAAAATTTTCGGGAATTTCCTCATTTTTATCCCCTATCCCCCCAAATCGAGATGGCGACACAACCTGCCAGACGAGGTAGACAATTGAAATTTGGTGAATATATAGCTTTTGGTCCCTAACGGACGGGAAAATTCCAAGATGTTCAAATTTTTCACTTTTTACCCCCAAAGATATCGAAATATGGAGGCAATTTTAATGACTGTGCAGACATTCCTTTTGAGCTATTTTTTGGCTAAACGGTAAGTCGTATCACAAAACGGATGGCACAATGTCCCTTCAATTCGGAGTGATCTACAACTTTGGTCCTGTGACATTTTGTCGTATCTCTCTCCCTTATACGTTAAATTTGGCCGTATTTCTGGATTGTTCGTAAATTTGGTGATTTTTACAAGTAAATTTCAATGTTTGACATACTTATAAGAATGATAGGATGATCGCGTTAGGTGTGCACATTGGCACGATTAAGGGACATATGTGTACCAAATTTCATGATTCTAGCTTATACATAAGTAGGCAAAATGTAAAGTAAAATGTTAAAAATGCACCCAAATTTCACACTATTCAACATTTGAACTCAATTTACCCCCTTAATATGGGAGATACGAGGATATGGTTTAGATATAAACATTTAGAGCGATAAATGAGGCGTCTGATGGCGCAAACCGTTTCTCAATATCATAAACCGTTTAGGAGATATGAATCTCGAAGTGGAAGTCTGCACTTTTCAACGTGCTCATGCTTATCCCTCATCTATATATATAAAAGCAAGTCGGGCTGGAGCGATGTATATATAAATATTTAAAAATGAAAAAAAGACGTGAATTAATGAGGCACTTCCAGAAATCTCATAAATTTGAAACTTGGTACGAGGGAAACTGATGACCCCAGGATCCCTAGAAAAATCGGAAATTCTCAAAATTCCCTGAAGGGGGCACGCTGCGGGGCTCAAATTTTGGGCTCAGCATAAGAACACAGTCGTATAGTATATCCAAAACGATAACCTATAGGTTTCGTGGGCTTAAAAATTTTCGGGAATTTCCTCATTTTTATCCCCTATCCCCCCAAATCAAGATGGCGGCACAACCTGCCAGACGAGGTAGACAATTGAAATTTGGTGAATATATAGCTTTTGGTCCCTAACGGACGGGAAAATTCCAAGATGTTCAAATTTTTCACTTTTTACCCCCAAAGATATCGAAATATGGAGGCAATTTTAATGACTGTGCAGACATTCCTTTTGAGCTATTTTTTGGCTAAACGGTAAGTCGTATCACAAAACGGATGGCACAATGTCGCTTCAATTCGGAGTGATCTACAACTTTGGTCCTGTGACATTTTGTCGTATCTCTCTCCCCTATACGTTAAATTTGGCCGTATTTCTGGATTGTTCGTAAATTTGGTGATTTTTACAAGTAAATTTCAATGTTTGACACACTTATAAGAATGATAGGATGATCGCGTTAGGTGTGCACATTGGCACGATTAAGGGACATATGTGTACCAAACTTCATGATTCTAGCTTATACATAAGTAGGCAAAATGTAATGTAAAATGTTAAAAATGCACCCAAATTTCACCCTATTCAACATTTGAACTCAATTTACCCCCTTAATATGGGAGATACGAGGATATGGTTTAGATATAAACATTTAGAGCGGTAAATGAGGCGTCTGATGGCGCAAACCGTTTCTTAATATCATAAACCGTTTAGGAGATATGAATCTCGAAGTGGAAATCTGCACTTTTCAACGTGCTCATGCTTATCCGTCATCTATCTTCTATCTATATATATAAAAGCAAGTCAGGCTGGAGCGATGTATATATAAATATTTAAAAATGAAAAAAGACGTGAATTAATGAGGCACTTCCAGAAATCTCATAAATTTGAAACTTGGTACGAGGGAAACTGATGACCCCAGGATCCCTAGAAAAATCGGAAATTCTCAAAATTCCCTGAAGGGGGCACGCTGGGGGGCTCAAATTTTGGGCTCAGCATAAGAACACAGTCGTATAGTATATCCAAAACGATAACCTATAGGTTTCGTGGGCTTAAAAATTTTCGGGAATTTCCTCATTTTTATCCCCTATCCCCCCAAATCAAGATGGCGGCACAACCTGCCAGACGAGGTAGACAATTGAAATTTGGTGAATATATAGCTTTTGGTCCCTAACGGACGGGAAAATTCCAAGATGTTCAAATTTTTCACTTTTTACCCCCAAAGATATCGAAATATGGAGGCAATTTTAATGACTGTGCAGACATTCCTTTTGAGCTATTTTTTGGCTAAACGGTAAGTCGTATCACAAAACGGATGGCACAATGTCGCTTCAATTCGGAGTGATCTACAACTTTGGTCCTGTGACATTTTGTCGTATCTCTCTCCCTTATACGTTAAATTTGGCCGTATTTCTGGATTGTTCGTAAATTTGGTGATTTTTACAAGTAAATTTCAATGTTTGACACACTTATAAGAATGATAGGATGATCGCGTTAGGTGTGCACATTCGCACGATTAAGGGACATATGTGCACCAAATTTCATGATTCTAGCTTATACATAAGTAGGCAAAATGTAATGTAAAATGTTAAAAACGCACCCAAATTTCACCCTATTCAACATTTGAACTCAATTTTCCCCCTTAATATGGGAGATACGAGGATATGGTTTAGATATAAACATTTAGAGCGATAAATGAGGCGTCTGATGGCGCAAACCGTTTCTTAATATCATAAACCGTTTAGGAGATATGAATCTCGAAGTGGAAATCTGCACTTTTCAACGTGCTCATGCTTATCCGTCATCTATCTTCTATCTATATATATAAAAGCAAGTCAGGCTGGAGCGATGTATATATAAATATTTAAAAATGAAAAAAGACGTGAATTAATGAGGCACTTCCAGAAATCTCATAAATTTGAAACTTGGTACGAGGGAAACTGATGACCCCAGGATCCCTAGAAAAATCGGAAATTCTCAAAATTCCTTGAAGGGGGCACGCTGGGGGGGCTCAAATTTTGGGCTCAGCATAAGAACACAGTCGTATAGTATATCCAAAACGATAACCTATAGGTTTCGTGGGCTTAAAAATTTTCGGGATTTTTCTCATTTTTATCCCCTATCCCCCCAAATCAAGATGGCGGCACAACCTGCCAGACGAGGTTGACAATTGAAATTTGGTGAATATATAGCTTTTGGTCCCTAACGGACGGGAAAATTCCAAGATGTTCAAATTTTTCACCTTTTACCCCCAAAGATATCGAAATATGGAGGCAATTTTAATGACTGTGCAGACATTCCTTTTGAGCTATTTTTTGGCTAAACGGTAAGTCGTATCACAAAACGGATGGCACAATGTCTCTTCAATTCGGAGTGATCTACAACTTTGGTCCTGTGACATTTTGTCGTATCTCTCTCCCTTATACGTTAAATTTGGCCGTATTTCTTGATTGTTCGTAAATTTGGTGATTTTTACAAGTAAATTTCAATGTTTGACATACTTATAAGAATGATAGGATGATCGCGTTAGGTGTGCACATTGGCACGATTAAGGGACATATGTGTACCAAATTTCATGATTCTAGCTTATACATAAGTAGGCAAAATGTAAAGTAAAATGTTAAAAATGCACCCAAATTTCACCCTATTCAACATTTGAACTCAATTTACCCCCTTAATATGGGAGATACGAGGATATGGTTTCGAAACAAACATTTAGAGCGATAAATGAGGCGTCTGATGGCGCAAACCGTTTCTCAATATCATAAACCGTTTAGGAGATATGAATCTCGAAGTGGAAGTCTGCACTTTTCAACGTGCTCATGCTTATCCCTCATCTATATATATAAAAGCAAGTCGGGCTGGAGCGATGTATATATAAATATTTAAAAATGAAAAAAAGACGTGAATTAATGAGGCACTTCCAGAAATCTCATAAATTTGAAACTTGGTACGAGGGAAACTGATGACCCCAGGATCCCTAGAATAATCGGAAATTCTCAAAATTCCCTGAAGGGGGCACGCTGGGGGGCTCAAATTTTGGGCTCAGCATAAGAACACAGTCGTATAGTATATCCAAAACGATAACCTATAGGTTTCGTGGGCTTAAAAATTTTCGGGAATTTCCTCATTTATATCCCCTATCCCCCCAAATCAAGATGGCGGCACAACCTGCCAGACGAGGTAGACAATTGAAATTTGGTGAATATATAGCTTTTGGTCCCTAACGGACGGGAAAATTCCAAGATGTTCAAATTTTTCACTTTTTACCCCCAAAGATATCGAAATATGGAGGCAATTTTAATGACTGTGCAGACATTCCTTTTGAGCTATTTTTTGGCTAAACGGTAAGTCGTATCACAAAACGGATGGCACAATGTCGCTTCAATTCGGAGTGATCTACAACTTTGGTCCTGTGACATTTTGTCGTATCTCTCTCCCCTATACGTTAAATTTGGCCGTATTTCTGGATTGTTCGTAAATTTGGTGATTTTTACAAGTAAATTTCAATGTTTGACACACTTATAAGAATGATAGGATGATCGCGTTAGGTGTGCACATTGGCACGATTAAGGGACATATGTGTACCAAACTTCATGATTCTAGCTTATACATAAGTAGGCAAAATGTAATGTAAAATGTTAAAAATGCACCCAAATTTCACCCTATTCAACATTTGAACTCAATTTACCCCCTTAATATGGGAGATACGAGGATATGGTTTAGATATAAACATTTAGAGCGATAAATGAGGCGTCTGATGGCGCAAACCGTTTCTTAATATCATAAACCGTTTAGGAGATATGAATCTCGAAGTGGAAATCTGCACTTTTCAACGTGCTCATGCTTATCCGTCATCTATCTTCTATCTATATATATAAAAGCAAGTCAGGCTGGAGCGATGTATATATAAATATTTAAAAATGAAAAAAGACGTGAATTAATGAGGCACTTCCAGAAATCTCATAAATTTGAAACTTGGTACGAGGGAAACTGATGACCCCAGGATCCCTAGAAAAATCGGAAATTCTCAAAATTCCCTGAAGGGGGCACGCTGGGGGGCTCAAATTTTGGGCTCAGCATAAGAACACAGTCGTATAGTATATCCAAAACGATAACCTATAGGTTTCGTGGGCTTAAAAATTTTCGGGAATTTCCTCATTTTTATCCCCTATCCCCCCAAATCAAGATGGCGGCACAACCTGCCAGACGAGGTAGACAATTGAAATTTGGTGAATATATAGCTTTTGGTCCCTAACGGACGGGAAAATTCCAAGATGTTCAAATTTTTCACTTTTTACCCCCAAAGATATCGAAATATGGAGGAATTTTAATGACTGTGCAGACATTCCTTTTGAGCTATTTTTTGGCTAAACGGTAAGTCGTATCACAAAACGGATGGCACAATGTCGCTTCAATTCGGAGTGATCTACAACTTTGGTCCTGTGACATTTTGTCGTATCTCTCTCCCTTATACGTTAAATTTGGCCGTATTTCTGGATTGTTCGTAAATTTGGTGATTTTTACAAGTAAATTTCAATGTTTGACACACTTATAAGAATGATAGGATGATCGCGTTAGGTGTGCACATTCGCACGATTAAGGGACATATGTGCACCAAATTTCATGATTCTAGCTTATACATAAGTAGGCAAAATGTAATGTAAAATGTTAAAAATGCACCCAAATTTCACCCTATTCAACATTTGAACTCAATTTACCCCCTTAATATGGGAGATACGAGGATATGGTTTAGATATAAACATTTAGAGCGATAAATGAGGCGTCTGATGGCGCAAACCGTTTCTTAATATCATAAACCGTTTAGGAGATATGAATCTCGAAGTGGAAATCTGCACTTTTCAACGTGCTCATGCTTATCCGTCATCTATCTTCTATCTATATATATAAAAGCAAGTCAGGCTGGAGCGATGTATATATAAATATTTAAAAATGAAAAAAGACGTGAATTAATGAGGCACTTCCAGAAATCTCATAAATTTGAAACTTGGTACGAGGGAAACTGATGACCCCAGGATCCCTAGAAAAATCGGAAATTCTCAAAATTCCCTGAAGGGGGCACGCTGGGGGGCTCAAATTTTGGGCTCAGCATAAGAACACAGTCGTATAGTATATCCAAAACAATAACCTATAGGTTTCGTGGGCTTAAAAATTTTCGGGAATTTCCTCATTTTTATCCCCTATCCCCCCAAATCAAGATGGCGACACAACCTGCCAGACGAGGTAGACAATTGAAATTTGGTGAATATATAGCTTTTGGTCCCCAACGGACGGGAAAATTCCAAGATGTTCAAATTTTTCACTTTTTACCCCCAAAGATATCGAAATATGGAGGCAATTTTAATGACTGTGCAGACATTCCTTTTGAGCTATTTTTTGGCTAAACGGTAAGTCGTATCACAAAACGGATGGCACAATGTCCCTTCAATTCGGAGTGATCTACAACTTTGGTCCTGTGACATTTTGTCGTATCTCTCTCCCTTATACGTTAAATTTGGCCGTATTTCTGGATTGTTCGTAAATTTGGTGATTTTTACAAGTAAATTTCAATGTTTGACATACTTATAAGAATGATAGGATGATCGCGTTAGGTGTGCACATTGGCACGATTAAGGGACATATGTGTACCAAATTTCATGATTCTAGCTTATACATAAGTAGGCAAAATGTAAAGTAAAATGTTAAAAATGCACCCAAATTTCACCCTATTCAACATTTGAACTCAATTTACCCCCTTAATATGGGAGGTACGAGGATATGGTTTCGAAACAAACATTTAGAGCGATAAATGAGGCGTCTGATGGCGCAAACCGTTTCTCAATATCATAAACCGTTTAGGAGATATGAATCTCGAAGTGGAAGTCTGCACTTTTCAACGTGCTCATGCTTATCCCTCATCTATATATATAAAAGCAAGTCGGGCTGGAGCGATGTATATATAAATATTTAAAAATGAAAAAAAGACGTGAATTAATGAGGCACTTCGAGAAATCTCATAAATTTGAAACTTGGTACGAGGGAAACTGATGACCCCAGGATCCCTAGAAAAATCGGAAATTCTCAAAATTCCCTGAAGGGGGCACGCTGGGGGGCTCAAATTTTGGGCTCAGCATAAGAACACAGTCGTATAGTATATCCAAAACGATAACCTATAGGTTTCGTGGGCTTAAAAATTTTCGGGAATTTCCTCATTTTTATCCCCTATCCCCCCAAATCAAGATGGCGGCACAACCTGCCAGACGAGGTAGACAATTGAAATTTGGTGAATATATAGCTTTTGGTCCCTAACGGACGGGAAAATTCCAAGATGTTCAAATTTTTCACTTTTTACCCCCAAAGATATCGAAATATGGAGGCAATTTTAATGACTGTGCAGACATTCCTTTTGAGCTATTTTTTGGCTAAACGGTAAGTCGTATCACAAAACGGATGGCACAATGTCGCTTCAATTCGGAGTGATCTACAACTTTGGTCCTGTGACATTTTGTCGTATCTCTCTCCCCTATACGTTAAATTTGGCCGTATTTCTGGATTGTTCGTAAATTTGGTGATTTTTACAAGTAAATTTCAATGTTTGACACACTTATAAGAATGATAGGATGATCGCGTTAGGTGTGCACATTGGCACGATTAAGGGACATATGTGTACCAAACTTCATGATTCTAGCTTATACATAAGTAGGCAAAATGTAATGTAAAATGTTAAAAATGCACCCAAATTTCACCCTATTCAACATTTGAACTCAATTTACCCCCTTAATATGGGAGATACGAGGATATGGTTTAGATATAAACATTTAGAGCGATAAATGAGGCGTCTGATGGCGCAAACCGTTTCTTAATATCATAAACCGTTTAGGAGATATGAATCTCGAAGTGGAAATCTGCACTTTTCAACGTGCTCATGCTTATCCGTCATCTATCTTCTATCTATATATATAAAAGCAAGTCAGGCTGGAGCGATGTATATATAAATATTTAAAAATGAAAAAAGACGTGAATTAATGAGGCACTTCCAGAAATCTCATAAATTTGAAACTTGGTACGAGGGAAACTGATGACCCCAGGATCCCTAGAAAAATCGGAAATTCTCAAAATTCCCTGAAGGGGGCACGCTGGGGGGCTCAAATTTTGGGCTCAGCATAAGAACACAGTCGTATAGTATATCCAAAACGATAACCTATAGGTTTCGTGGGCTTAAAAATTTTCGGGAATTTCCTCATTTTTATCCCCTATCCCCCCAAATCAAGATGGCGGCACAACCTGCCAGACGAGGTAGACAATTGAAATTTGGTGAATATATAGCTTTTGGTCCCTAACGGACGGGAAAATTCCAAGATGTTCAAATTTTTCACTTTTTACCCCCAAAGATATCGAAATATGGAGGAATTTTAATGACTGTGCAGACATTCCTTTTGAGCTATTTTTTGGCTAAACGGTAAGTCGTATCACAAAACGGATGGCACAATGTCGCTTCAATTCGGAGTGATCTACAACTTTGGTCCTGTGACATTTTGTCGTATCTCTCTCCCTTATACGTTAAATTTGGCCGTATTTCTGGATTGTTCGTAAATTTGGTGATTTTTACAAGTAAATTTCAATGTTTGACACACTTATAAGAATGATAGGATGATCGCGTTAGGTGTGCACATTCGCACGATTAAGGGACATATGTGCACCAAATTTCATGATTCTAGCTTATACATAAGTAGGCAAAATGTAATGTAAAATGTTAAAAATGCACCCAAATTTCACCCTATTCAACATTTGAACTCAATTTACCCCCTTAATATGGGAGATACGAGGATATGGTTTAGATATAAACATTTAGAGCGATAAATGAGGCGTCTGATGGCGCAAACCGTTTCTTAATATCATAAACCGTTTAGGAGATATGAATCTCGAAGTGGAAATCTGCACTTTTCAACGTGCTCATGCTTATCCGTCATCTATCTTCTATCTATATATATAAAAGCAAGTCAGGCTGGAGCGATGTATATATAAATATTTAAAAATGAAAAAAGACGTGAATTAATGAGGCACTTCCAGAAATCTCATAAATTTGAAACTTGGTACGAGGGAAACTGATGACCCCAGGATCCCTAGAAAAATCGGAAATTCTCAAAATTCCCTGAAGGGGGCACGCTGGGGGGCTCAAATTTTGGGCTCAGCATAAGAACACAGTCGTATAGTATATCCAAAACAATAACCTATAGGTTTCGTGGGCTTAAAAATTTTCGGGAATTTCCTCATTTTTATCCCCTATCCCCCCAAATCAAGATGGCGACACAACCTGCCAGACGAGGTAGACAATTGAAATTTGGTGAATATATAGCTTTTGGTCCCCAACGGACGGGAAAATTCCAAGATGTTCAAATTTTTCACTTTTTACCCCCAAAGATATCGAAATATGGAGGCAATTTTAATGACTGTGCAGACATTCCTTTTGAGCTATTTTTTGGCTAAACGGTAAGTCGTATCACAAAACGGATGGCACAACGTCACTTCAATTCGGAGTGATCTACAACTTTGGTCCTGTGACATTTTGTCGTATCTCTCTCCCTTATACGTTAAATTTGGCCGTATTTCTGGATTGTTCGTAAATTTGGTGATTTTTACAAGTAAATTTCAATGTTTGACATACTTATAAGAATGATAGGATGATCGCGTTAGGTGTGCACATTGGCACGATTAAGGGACATATGTGTACCAAATTTCATGATTCTAGCTTATACATAAGTAGGCAAAATGTAAAGTAAAATGTTAAAAATGCACCCAAATTTCACCCTATTCAACATTTGAACTCAATTTACCCCCTTAATATGGGAGATACGAGGATATGGTTTCGAAACAAACATTTAGAGCGATAAATGAGGCGTCTGATGGCGCAAACCGTTTCTCAATATCATAAACCGTTTAGGAGATATGAATCTCGAAGTGGAAGTCTGCACTTTTCAACGTGCTCATGCTTATCCCTCATCTATATATATAAAAGAAAGTCGGGCTGGAGCGATGTATATATAAATATTTAAAAATGAAAAAAAGACGTGAATTAATGAGGCACTTCCAGAAATCTCATAAATTTGAAACTTGGTACGAGGGAAACTGATGACCCCAGGATCCCTAGAAAAATCGGAAATTCTCAAAATTCCCTGAAGGGGGCACGCTGGGGGGCTCAAATTTTGGGCTCAGCATAAGAACACAGTCGTATAGTATATCCAAAACGATAACCTATAGGTTTCGTGGGCTTAAAAATTTTCGGGAATTTCCTCATTTTTATCCCCTATCCCCCCAAATCAAGATGGCGGCACAACCTGCCAGACGAGGTAGACAATTGAAATTTGGTGAATATATAGCTTTTGGTCCCTAACGGACGGGAAAATTCCAAGATGTTCAAATTTTTCACTTTTTACCCCCAAAGATATCGAAATATGGAGGCAATTTTAATGACTGTGCAGACATTCCTTTTGAGCTATTTTTTGGCTAAACGGTAAGTCGTATCACAAAACGGATGGCACAATGTCGCTTCAATTCGGAGTGATCTACAACTTTGGTCCTGTGACATTTTGTCGTATCTCTCTCCCCTATACGTTAAATTTGGCCGTATTTCTGGATTGTTCGTAAATTTGGTGATTTTTACAAGTAAATTTCAATGTTTGACACACTTATAAGAATGATAGGATGATCGCGTTAGGTGTGCACATTGGCACGATTAAGGGACATATGTGTACCAAACTTCATGATTCTAGCTTATACATAAGTAGGCAAAATGTAATGTAAAATGTTAAAAATGCACCCAAATTTCACCCTATTCAACATTTGAACTCAATTTACCCCCTTAATATGGGAGATACGAGGATATGGTTTAGATATAAACATTTAGAGCGATAAATGAGGCGTCTGATGGCGCGAACCGTTTCTTAATATCATAAACCGTTTAGGAGATATGAATCTCGAAGTGGAAATCTGCACTTTTCAACGTGCTCATGCTTATCCGTCATCTATCTTCTATCTATATATATAAAAGCAAGTCAGGCTGGAGCGATGTATATATAAATATTTAAAAATGAAAAAAGACGTGAATTAATGAGGCACTTCCAGAAATCTCATAAATTTGAAACTTGGTACGAGGGAAACTGATGACCCCAGGATCCCTAGAAAAATCGGAAATTCTCAAAATTCCCTGAAGGGGGCACGCTGGGGGGCTCAAATTTTGGGCTCAGCATAAGAACACAGTCGTATAGTATATCCAAAACGATAACCTATAGGCTTCGTGGGCTTAAAAATTTTCGGGAATTTCCTCATTTTTATCCCCTATCCCCCCAAATCAAGATGGCGGCACAACCTGCCAGACGAGGTAGACAATTGAAATTTGGTGAATATATAGCTTTTGGTCCCTAACGGACGGGAAAATTCCAAGATGTTCAAATTTTTCACTTTTTACCCCCAAAGATATCGAAATATGGAGGCAATTTTAATGACTGTGCAGACATTCCTTTTGAGCTATTTTTTGGCTAAACGGTAAGTCGTATCACAAAACGGATGGCACAATGTCGCTTCAATTCGGAGTGATCTACAACTTTGGTCCTGTGACATTTTGTCGTATCTCTCTCCCTTATACGTTAAATTTGGCCGTATTTCTGGATTGTTCGTAAATTTGGTGATTTTTACAAGTAAATTTCAATGTTTGACACACTTATAAGAATGATAGGATGATCGCGTTAGGTGTGCACATTCGCACGATTAAGGGACATATGTGCACCAAATTTCATGATTCTAGCTTATACATAAGTAGGCAAAATGTAATGTAAAATGTTAAAAATGCACCCAAATTTCACCCTATTCAACATTTGAACTCAATTTACCCCCTTAATATGGGAGATACGAGGATATGGTTTAGATATAAACATTTAGAGCGATAAATGAGGCGTCTGATGGCGCAAACCGTTTCTTAATATCATAAACCGTTTAGGAGATATGAATCTCGAAGTGGAAATCTGCACTTTTCAACGTGCTCATGCTTATCCGTCATCTATCTTCTATCTATATATATAAAAGCAAGTCAGGCTGGAGCGATGTATATATAAATATTTAAAAATGAAAAAAGACGTGAATTAATGAGGCACTTCCAGAAATCTCATAAATTTGAAACTTGGTACGAGGGAAACTGATGACCCCAGGATCCCTAGAAAAATCGGAAATTCTCAAAATTCCTTGAAGGGGGCACGCTGGGGGGGCTCAAATTTTGGGCTCAGCATAAGAACACAGTCGTATAGTATATCCAAAACGATAACCTATAGGTTTCGTGGGCTTAAAAATTTTCGGGAATTTTCTCATTTTTATCCCCTATCCCCCCAAATCAAGATGGCGGCACAACCTGCCAGACGAGGTAGACAATTGAAATTTGGTGAATATATAGCTTTTGGTCCCTAACGGACGGGAAAATTCCAAGATGTTCAAATTTTTCACTTTTTACCCCCAAAGATATCGAAATATGGAGGCAATTTTAATGACTGTGCAGACATTCCTTTTGAGCTATTTTTTGGCTAAACGGTAAGTCGTATCACAAAACGGATGGCACAATGTCCCTTCAATCCGGAGTGATCTACAACTTTGGTCCTGTGACATTTTATCGTATCTCTCTCCCTTATACGTTAAATTTGGCCGTATTTCTGGATTGTTCGTAAATTTGGTGATTTTTACAAGTAAATTTCAATGTTTGACATACTTATAAGAATGATAGGATGATCGTGTTAGGTGTGCACATTGGCACGATTAAGGGACATATGTGTACCAAATTTCATGATTCTAGCTTATACATAAGTAGGCAAAATGCAATGTAAAATGTTAAAAATGCACCCAAATTTCACCCTATTCAACATTTGAACTCAATTTACCCCCTTAATATGGGAGATACGAGGATATGGTTTCGAAACAAACATTTAGAGCGATAAATGAGGCGTCTGATGGCGCAAACCGTTTCTTAATATCATAAACCGTTTAGGAGATATGAATCTCGAAGTGGAAATCTGCACTTTTCAACGTGCTCATGCTTATCCGTCATCTTCTATATATATAAAAGCAAGTCGGGCTGGAGCGATGTATATATAAATATTTAAAAATGAAAAAAGACGTGAATTAATGAGGCACTTCCAGAAATCTCATAAATTTGAAACTTGGTACGAGGGAAACTGATGACCCCAGGATCCCTAGAAAAATCGGAAATTCTCAAAATTCCCTGAAGGGGGCACGCTGGGGGGCTCAAATTTTGGGCTCAGCATAAGAACACAGTCGTATAGTATATCCAAAACGATAACCTATAGGTTTCGTGGGCTTAAAAATTTTCGGGAATTTCCTCATTTTTATCCCCTATCCCCCCAAATCAAGATGGCGACACAACCTGCCAGACGAGGTAGACAATTGAAATTTGGTGAATATATAGCTTTTGGTCCCTAACGGACGGGAAAATTCCAAGATGTTCAAATTTTTCACTTTTTACCCCCAAAGATATCGAAATATGGAGGCAATTTTAATGACTGTGCAGACATTCCTTTTGAGCTATTTTTTGGCTAAACGGTAAGTCGTATCACAAAACGGATGGCACAATGTCCCTTCAATTCGGAGTGATCTACAACTTTGGTCCTGTGACATTTTGTCGTATCTCTCTCCCTTATACGTTAAATTTGGCCGTATTTCTGGATTGTTCGTAAATTTGGTGATTTTTACAAGTAAATTTCAATGTTTGACATACTTATAAGAATGATAGGATGATCGCGTTAGGTGTGCACATTGGCACGATTAAGGGACATATGTGTACCAAATTTCATGATTCTAGCTTATACATAAGTAGGCAAAATGTAAAGTAAAATGTTAAAAATGCACCCAAATTTCACCCTATTCAATATTTGAACTCAATTTACCCCCTTAATATGGGAGATACGAGGATATGGTTTCGAAACAAACATTTAGAGCGATAAATGAGGCGTCTGATGGCGCAAACCGTTTCTCAATATCATAAACCGTTTAGGAGATATGAATCTCGAAGTGGAAGTCTGCACTTTTCAACGTGCTCATGCTTATCCCTCATCTATATATATAAAAGCAAGTCGGGCTGGAGCGATGTATATATAAATATTTAAAAATGAAAAAAAGACGTGAATTAATGAGGCACTTCCAGAAATCTCATAAATTTGAAACTTGGTACGAGGGAAACTGATGACCCCAGGATCCCTAGAAAAATCGGAAATTCTCAAAATTCCCTGAAGGGGGCACGCTGGGGGGGGCTCAAATTTTGGGCTCAGCATAAGAACACAGTCGTATAGTATATCCAAAACGATAACCTATAGGTTTCGTGGGCTTAAAAATTTTCGGGAATTTCCTCATTTTTATCCCCTATCCCCCCAAATCAAGATGGCGGCACAACCTGCCAGACGAGGTAGACAATTGAAATTTGGTGAATATTTAGCTTTTGGTCCCTAACGGACGGAAAAATTCCAAGATGTTCAAATTTTTCACTTTTTACCCCCAAAGATATCGAAATATGGAGGCAATTTTAATGACTGTGCAGACATTCCTTTTGAGCTATTTTTTGGCTAAACGGTAAGTCGTATCACAAAACGGATGGCACAATGTCCCTTCAATCCGGAGTGAGCTACAACTTTGGTCCTGTGTCATTTTGTCGTATCTCTCTCCCTTATACGTTAAATTTGGCCGTATTTCTGGATTGTTCGTAAATTTGGTGATTTTTACAAGTAAATTTCAATGTTTGACATACTTATAAGAATGATAGGATGATCGCGTTAGGTGTGCACATTGGGACGATTAAGGGACATATGTGTACCAAATTTCATGATTCTAGCTTATACATAAGTAGGCAAAATGTAATGTAAAATGTTAAAAATGCACCCAAATTTCACCCTATTCAACATTTGAACTCAATTTACCCCCTTAATATGGGAGATACGAGGATATGGTTTAGAAACAAACATTTAGAGCGATAAATGAGGCGTCTGATGGCGCAAACCGTTTCTTAATATCATAAACCGTTTAGGAGATATGAATCTCGAAGTGGAAATCTGCACTTTTCAACGTGCTCATGCTTATCCGTCATCTATATATATAAAAGCAAGTCGGGCTGGAGCGATGTATATATAAATATTTAAAAATGAAAAAAGACGTGAATTAATGAGGCACTTCCAGAAATCTCATAAATTTGAAACTTGGTACGATGGAAACTGATGACCCCAGGATCCCTAGAAAAATCGGAAATTCTCAAAATTCCCTGAAGGGGGCACGCTGGGGGGGGCTCAAATTTTGGGCTCAGCATAAGAACACAGTCGTATAGTATATCCAAAACGATAACCTATAGGTTTCGTGGGCTTAAAAATTTTCGGGAATTTCCTCATTTTTATCCCCTATCCCCCCAAATCAAGATGGCGGCACAACCTGCCAGACGAGGTAGACAATTGAAATTTGGTGAATATATAGCTTTTGGTCCCTAACGGGCGGGAAAATTCCAAGATGTTCAAATTTTTCACTTTTTACCCCCAAAGATATCGAAATATGGAGGCAATTTTAATGACTGTGCAGACATTCCTTTTGAGCTATTTTTTGGCTAAACGGTAAGTCGTATCACAAAACGGATGGCACAATGTCCCTTCAATTCGGAGTGATCTACAACTTTGGTCCTGTGACATTTTGTCGTATCTCTCTCCCTTATACGTTAAATTTGGCCTTATTTCTGGATTGTTCGTAAATTTGGTGATTTTTACAAGTAAATTTCAATGTTTGACATACGTATAAGAATGATAGGATGATCGCGTTAGGTGTGCACATTGGCACGATTAAGGGACATATGTGTACCAAATTTCATGATTCTAGCTTATACATAAGTAGGCAAATTGTAATGTAAAATGGTAAAAATGCACCCAAATTTCACCCTATTCAACATTTGAACTCTATTTACCCCCTTAATATGGGAGATACGAGGATATGGTTTCGAAACAAACATTTAGAGCGATAAATGAGGCGTCTGATGGCGCAAACCGTTTCTTAATATCATAAACCGTTTAGGAGATGTGAATCTCGAAGTGGAAGTCTGCACTTTTCAACGTGCTCGTGCTTATCCCTCATCTATATATACTGTATATAAGCAAGTCGGGCTGGAGCGATGTATATATAAATATTTAAAAATGAAAAAAGACGTGATTTAATGAGGCACTTCCAGAAATCTCATAAATTTGAAACTTGGTACGAGGGAAACTGATGACCCCAGGATCCCTAGAAAAATCGGAAATTCTCAAAATTCCCTGAAGGGGGCACGCTGGGGGGCTCAAATTTTGGGCTCAGCATAAGAACACAGTCGTATAGTATATCCAAAACGATAACCTATAGGTTTCGTGGGCTTAAAAATTTTCGGGAATTTCCTCATTTTTATCCCCTATCCCCCCAAATCAAGATGGCGGCACAACCTGCCAGACGAGGTAGACAATTGAAATTTGGTGAATATATAGCTTTTGGTCCCTAACGGACGGGAAAATTCCAAGATGTTCAAATTTTTCACTTTTTACCCCCAAAGATATCGAAATATGGAGGCAATTTTAATGACTGTGCAGACATTCCTTTTGAGCTATTTTTTGGCTAAACGGTAAGTCGTATCACAAAACGGATGGCACAATGTCGCTTCAATTCGGAGTGATCTACAACTTTGGTCCTGTGACATTTTGTCGTATCTCTCTCCCTTATACGTTAAATTTGGCCGTATTTCTGGATTGTTCGTAAATTTGGTGATTTTTACAAGTAAATTTCAATGTTTGGCACACTTATAAGAATGATAGGATGATCGCGTTAGGTGTGCACATTGGCACGGTTAAGGGACATATGTGTACCAAATTTCATGATTCTAGCTTATACATAAGTAGGCAAAATGTAATGTAAATTGTTAAAAATGCACCCAAATTTCACCCTATTCAACATTTGAACTCAATTTACCCCCTTAATATGGGAGATACGAGGATATGGTTTAGATATAAATATTTAGAGCGATAAATGAGGCGTCTGATGGCGCAAACCGTTTCTTAATATCATAAACCGTTTAGGAGATATGAATCTCGAAGTGGAAATCTGCACTTTTCAACGTGCTCATGCTTATCCGTCATCTATCTTCTATCTATATATATAAAAGCAAGTCGGGCTGGAGCGATGTATATATAAATATTTAAAAATGGAAAAAGACGTGAATTAATGAGGCACTTCCAGAAATCTCATAAATTTGAAACTTGGTACGAGGGAAACTGATGACCCCAGGATCCCTAGAAAAATCGGAAATTCTCAAAATTCCCTGAAGGGGGCACGCTGGGGGCTCAAATTTTGGGCTCAGCATAAGAACACAGTCGTATAGTATATCCAAAACGATAACCTATAGGTTTCGTGGGCTTAAAAATTTTCGGGAATTTCCTCATTTTTATCCCCTATCCCCCTTAAATCAAGATGGCGGCACAACCTGCCAGACGAGGTAGACAATTGAAATTTGGTGAATATATAGCTTTTGGTCCCTAACGGACGGGAAAATTCCAAGATGTTCAAATTTTTCACTTTTTACCCCCAAAGATATCGAAATATGGAGGCAATTTTAATGACTGTGCAGACATTCCTTTTGAGCTATTATTTGGCTAAACGGTAAGTCGTATCACAAAACGGATGGCACAATGTCGCTTCAATTCGCAGTGATCTACAACTTTGGTCCTGTGACATTTTGTCGTATCTCTCTCCCTTATACGTTAAATTTGGCCGTATTTCTGGATTGTTCGTAAATTTGGTGATTTTTACAAGTAAATTTCAATGTTTGACATACTTATAAGAATGATAGGATGATCGCGTTAGGTGTGCACATTGGCACGATTAAGGGACATATGTGTACCAAATTTCATGATTCTAGCTTATACATAAGTTGGCAAAATGTAATGTAAAATGTTAAAAATGCACCCAAATTTCACCCTATTCAACATTTGAACTCAATTTACCCCCTTAATATGGGAGATACGAGGATATGGTTTAGAAACAAACATTTAGAGCGATAAATGAGACGTCTGATGGCGCAAACCGTTTCTTAATATCATAAACCGTTTAGGAGATATGAATCTCGAAGTGGAAATCTGCACTTTTCAACGTGCTCATGCTTATCCGTCATCTATATATATAAAAGCAAGTCGGGCTGGAGCGATGTATATATAAATATTTAAAAATGAAAAAAGACGTGAATTAATGAGGCACTTCCAGAAATCTCATAAATTTGAAACTTGGTACGAGGGAAACTGATGACCCCAGGATCCCTAGAAAAATCGGAAATTCTCAAAATTCCCTGAAGGGGGCACGCTGGGGGGGCTCAAATTTTGGGCTCAGCATAAGAACACAGTCGTATAGTATATCCAAAACGATAACCTATAGGTTTCGTGGGCTTAAAAATTTTCGGGAATTTCCTCATTTTTATCCCCTATCCCCCCAAATCAAGATGGCGGCACAACCTGCCAGACGAGGTAGACAATTGAAATTTGGTGAATATATAGCTTTTGGTCCCTAACGGACGGGAAAATTCCAAGATGTTCAAATTTTTCACTTTTTACCCCCAAAGATATCGAAATATGGAGGCAATTTTAATGACTGTGCAGACATTCCTTTTGAGCTATTTTTTGGCTAAACGGTAAGTCGTATCACAAAACGGATGGCACAATGTCGCTTCAATTCGCAGTGATCTACAACTTTGGTCCTGTGACATTTTGTCGTATCTCTCTCCCTTATACGTTAAATTTGGCCGTATTTCTGGATTGTTCGTAAATTTGGTGATTTTTACAAGTAAATTTCAATGTTTGACATACTTATAAGAATGATAGGATGATCGCGTTAGGTGTGCACATTGGCACGATTAAGGGACATGTGTGTACCAAATTTCATGATTCTAGCTTATACATAAGTAGGCAAAATGTAATGTAAAATGTTAAAAATGCACCCAAATTTCACCCTATTCAACATTTGAACTCAATTTACCCCCTTAATATGGGAGATACGAGGATGTGGTTTAGAAACAAACATTTAGAGCGATAAATGAGGCGTCCGATGGCGCAAACCGTTTCTTAATATCATAAACCGTTTAGGGGATATGAATCTCAAAGTGGAAGTCTGCACTTTTCAACGTGCCCATGCTTATCCGTCATATATATAAATAAAATCGTAACGACCGTGTGTCTGTACATTGATTATTTTGGCGAAATTTCCGTACAGTTATCCGCTTCAGGTGTAATAATGACCATCTGCATCATTTTTAGCTTTGGTGTCTGTTTGTCTGTTTGTTTTTCTGTTTGTCTGTTTGTCTGTTTGTTTGTCCTTCTATAACTTGAAAACTACTGGATATATTTCCACCAAACTTCATATTTAGAATCCACCTGTCCTTGGGTAGGTTTTAGCGCAAAAAATAAAATCGTAACGACCGTGTGTCTGTACATTGATTATTTTGGCGAAATTTCCGTACAGTTATCCGTTTCAGGTGTAATAATGACCATCTGCATCATTTTTGGCTTTGGTGTCTGTCTGTTTGTTTGTCTTTTTGTCTCTTTGTCTGTTGTCTGTTTGTCTGTCCTTCTATAATTTGAAAACTACTAAATATATATTTCCACCAAACTTCATATTTAGTATCCCCCTGTCCTTGGGTAGGTTTTAGAGCAAATATCGTTTCTAAATCCCTGAACTGAGTGGGGATTTTTACGAAACCGAAACCGTGATTTTGCACTCCCTCAAAGTATGCACAACCGAACTTAATGGAAATCAACCTGCCTTAATAAAAATTAATTTCTAAACCTTTTTTTCTCATGTGCATCATTTCGATTACAGGATTTAGTAAGGGAGATATCATTAACGGACCGTTTTTCGGTACAAATCCCAGCGGACTTTACGCAAGAGCGGGTGCGTGTAAAGCGTACTTCTTACAACTTGAAAACTAACAAGATATTTGAACCAAACTTTATATATAGCATCCATCTGTCCGAGGGTAGGTTTCCTTGGTGTCTGTTAGTTAGTTAGTTAGTTTGTTTGTTTGTTGGTCTGTTTGTCTTTCTCTAACTTGAAAACTACTGGATATATTTCCACCAAACTTCATATTTAGAATCCACCTGGCCTTTGGGGAGCTTTTAGGGCAAATATTGTTTCTAAATCCCTGAACTAATTGGGGGTTTATACGAAACCGAAACCGTGATTTTGCACTCCCTCAAAATACACACAACAAAACTTAATGGAAATCTACCTGCCTTAATGGAAATTAATTTCCAAACCTTTTCTTCTCTTGTGCATCATTTCAATCACTTACAGGAAAGATAGTATGATCAAACTCTACACGAACATTGGCCCGCCCAGTACCCATATGTGAGCCAAATGCTATGTCACATAATTATCCGAAAAGTAATGCAATGTGAGATATTCTTACACAAATTTCAACCTATTCAACGTTTCTGATTCAATCTGACCCATGAATAGATTAGATGCGAGAAAATATCATAGGACCAGCCATTTAGATCACTAAATACTGGTCCTTACGGTACGGTCCTTTGTCGATATGACGTACCGTTTAGCAGCAGTTAATCTGTAAATGAAGGTCCGCAATATTGTAAACATTCATATACTTTCGGATGTCCATCTGTATATATTCATTGATGTCGATTTGTAGCGATCGAGAAAGGATGTGTCTGCTATTGTAATCAGTACTCCCTACAACGACTTTGACTGCTGGCAGTAGGAATGGGGTCCTTCTCCAACTCCTGTGTAACTGGCATTAGTAAGGAGGGCCTACCATTTTAATGAATAATTCACTTTTCGATTTGTTTTGCAGAAGGCAAGGGACCATGCAGTTTTGTTCGAAAGTCCCCTACTCTATTGTGTTTGGCTCTAGGCCAGGGTGCCCGCCATTATAAACAAATGTCCCAATCTAAAATTTGACTAGCATTAGGCATAGTGGCCTGCTATTTTCATGGAAACTCACTAATTCTGTGTGACTGGCAGTAAGCTGGCTAGCAGCAGTAAAAAGGGACTGTCATTATAATGATAACTGCACAACTCAATTTTGACTGGTGGTAGGGAAGTTGCCTGGTATTATAATAAAAACTCCTCAACTGTAACCTGTCTGAAAGTAGGAAATGGGTCTGCCATTGTAACTAAAACTCCCCAAAACGATTGTGATCGCGCAGTAGGCATTGGGGCCTGCAATTATAATGTAAACTTGCCAACTCGATTGTGAATGGCAGTAGGCAAGTGAGCCTGCCGCTATCATCACAACTCCGCAACCCTCACTTTACATTGGAAACAACGTATGTGGACCTCCCCATGCTATTTCTCGGATAAGGCTAAGAGACATGCAATTTTAAAACAATCTCATTTGATGAACGCACAGTATTTACGTCGATATCCGTATACAATGTAGAATACCGTAGCGAAGCACGGGTACATTTGCTAGTTGTAGATAATTTCGCTACTGTAGAACCCTGGAGCTGACGTTGCCATGGTTACGGCAGTTCATTTCTTTATCCGATTCCTAGAACAGGTGTAGTGGGGTGCCAATATCTCCATAACGGTTGGTTTCTAGGGCCTTAAAATACGGTTTTCGGGCCCGTAGGGCATAACTTGTTTTGTTCTTTGGGTCAAGGGGCTTAAATGGAGCTTTGTCTCGTCCTTACACGGCAAATATTTCGCCTATATTAGCCTATTATCTCCCCGTCCCCTCGAATTGTTTTGAAAATAAAATACAGCCCATGTCCCTCAGGGATATTGAATATTCACATTAGTAAAAGAATTTTTAGAATCGGTCCAGTAGTTCCTGAGATTAGCCATTACATACAAACAAAGCTTACTACCTTATATATTACTAGCTGTTATCCACGGCTTCGATCGCGAGGATTTGATAACTTGATAAAAATAAATTGCTCCTCGGTACTGCACTAAGATATTATCTGAAAATCCCTAAAGTATAAAATCTCACCGAAAAACTGCATTTCATTTACCCCAGAACCCCTTTGTAAACCACATTTGCGACATTGTCTTTTGGGGCTAAGATGACCAGGCTTGTGGCAGAACTAAATCTGGAATATGCGACATGGAACTCTACATGTGAGAAACAGTCCTCCTAAGTCGAAAAAAAAGGGGCTTCTTTATTTCTAAAGGAGATTCCAAATACCGATTTTCACGCCTGTAACATCTCAATTCTTGAGATATAAGTATCCTTATAAAGAGAATTCAACTCCTTCTTCACTTATTTTCGATCTCCAGCTAAGTTGATTTTCCGAAAACAAAACGTACACACGTGTTTCTTTATTTTTAAAGGAGATTACTAATACGAATTTTCACGTCTTTAACACGTTAAGTTTATGAGATATACTGTAGATATTCTCATTTTAAAAACTGTCCCACTCCTTGGCTGAGTGGTCAGCGTTGAGACCTTCGGTTCACAGGGTTCCGGGTTCGATTCCAGGCTGGGTCTGGGATTTTAATCACGTGTGATTAATTCATCTGGCTCGAGGACAGGTTGTTTGTGTTTATTCCAACACTCTCCTCTTCATATTCACTCAATGCACCACATTACCAACCTCAACAGGAACACGCAATAGTAATTACACCCCTACACACGCGGTTGGAGTCAGGAAGGGCATCCAGCCATAAAACAGGGTCAAATCCACATGTGCGGCACAGTTCACTCTCGTGACCCCACATGTGTGGGAAAAGCAGTACATTTTAAAAAAATCACGTGCTCTTTTATTATTTCATACCCTTAAGTGGATTTCCCCCCCAAAAAGTGTGTTCATTTATTTTTTGAAAGAGATTCAAAGTACCAGTTTTAACGTCTATAACATCATTTCTATTTTGCTAGTGGCTTTACGTCGCACCGACACAGATAGTTCTTACGGCGACGATGGGATAGGAAAGGCCTCGAATTTGGAAGGAAGCGGCCGTGGCCGTGGCCAGGCATTTGCCTGGTGTGGAAATGGGAAACCATGGAAAAACATCTTCAGGGCTGCCGGCGGTGGGATTCGAACCCACTGTCTCCCCGATGCAAGCTCACAGCCGCGCTCTGCTAACCGCACGGCCAACTTGCCCGGTAGTATGTAACATCTTCAGTTTCTGAGATATATGTATCCTCATATAAAGAATTCAAACCCTTCCTCACTTCTTTTCACCCTCTCCCTCTCCCCATAAATGGATTTTCTGAAAACAAAAATTTGTGTTCTTTTATTTTTAAAGGAGATTACCAATACCAGTTTTCATCTCTGTAACATGTTATTTTTATGATATATTGTAGACTAGCAAATGTACCCGTGCTTCGCTACGGTATTCTACATTGTATTCGAATATAGTAAATACTGTACATACAGTAAATAAGATTGTTTTAAAATGGCATGTCTCTTAGCGTTATCCGAGAAACAGCATAGGGAGGTTCCCAATACGGTGTCTCCAATGTAAAGTGCTTGTTACGGATTTGTGATGATAAAGGCAGGCTCACTTGCCTACTGCCATTCACAATCGAGTGTGGGAGTTTTCATTATAATTGCAGGCCCCATCGCCTACTGCGCTGTCACAATCGATTTGGGAGTTTTCGTTACAATGGCAGGCCCCCTTTCCTACTTCCAGACAGATTACAGTTTTCATTAGAATGTTTGGCAACTTCCCTACTACCAGTCGAAATTGAGTTGTGCAGTTATTATTATAATGACAAGCCCCTTTTCCTACAGCCAGCCAGCTTACTACCAGTCACACCAAGCTGGTGAGTTTCCATCAAAATAGCAGGCCACTATGCCTAATACCAGTCACAGTTTAGATGGATACATTTGTTTATAAGGGCGGGTACCCTTGCCTACAGCCAAACACAATCGGGTAGGGGACTTTTAAACAACAATGCATGCTCCCTTGCCTTCTGCAAGTCAAATCGAGAAGTGAATTATTCACTACAATGGTAGGCCTTTCTTACTAATGCCAGTTACACAAGTGTTGGAGAAGGACCCCATTTCTACTGCCAGTCAAAGTCGGTGTGGGGAGTACTGATTACAATATCAGACACATCCTTTCTCGATCGCTACAAAACGACATCAGTGAATATATATAGGTCGACATACGAAAGTATATGCATGCTTAAAATATTGCAGACCTTCATTTACAGATTGACTGCTGCAAAACGGTACGTCATATCGACAAAGGATTGTACCATAAGACGTCAGATTTAGCGGCCTAAATGGCTGGTCGTATGATATCTGATCTATTCATGGGTCAGATTGAGTTAGAAACGTTGAATAGGGTAAAAAAATTGTAAGATTATCTCACATTGCATTACTTTTCAGATAATTATGTGACAGCTACATACATAGCATTTGGCTCACATATGGCTACTGGGTGGGTTAATTTTCGTGTAGGGTTTGATGATTCTATCTTTCTTATAAGTGACTGAAAGTATGAATTATGCATGTGAAAAGTCCAAATTTACTTAACATCGAGAAATAGACAAAAATCAAACGTAAAAGGGATACAGATACAACAAAAAGTCATAAGACCAAGGTTGTAGATCACTCCAAATTGAACGGAGATTGTGCCTTCCCTTATCTGATAGGACTTTGCGAAGATCTGCACCATCATTAAAATTGCTTCCATATTTCGATATTCTTCGGGGGGAAAAGTAAAAAATTTTAAGCTCTTGGAAATGTTCTGTCCGTTACAGGCTAAAACGTATAATTTTGCCAAATTTCTGTTTTCTTGTTCATCTGGCAGATTATGCCGCAATTTGTATTTGGGCGAGGAGGGTTAAAATTAGGAATTTCAGGAAACTAAACCAAAAAATTATGCAGATGGTTGTTATTATTACCCCTTAAAAGCGTAGCTGTGAGAACATTTCGCCAAAATAGTCAATGTACAGGCACACAGTCGTTAGGATTTTACTTATATAGATAAATAAGGAATCTGCTCCACGTACAACACCTTTTGGTCTATGCCTGCTGGACTTACCCTGCAAAACCGACCATTCATGATATCTCTCTTATTAATCTTTCTGTCGAGAAAATACACATGAAAAAAGTTTTAGAAATGGATTTCCAACAAATTTGGTCGATTTCCAGTCAGGTTGGTCATGTACTGTATATATTGTGGAAGAGTAAGTTCCCCATTTCGGTTCCCTATAAACCGCCAGTCCTTTCCAGGAACATGAAATGTTATTGACCTTTAAAATCTACCTTTGGAAAGGTGAATGCTAAATATAAAGTTTGGTTCAAATATCTTCAATAGTTTTCAAGTTGTAAGAAATACGCTCAACACGCGCCCGTTCATAAGTTAAGTCCGGTTAATGATATCTCCCTTATAAATCCTCTTACCGAAATTATGCACATGAGAAAAAAGGTTTAAAAATTAATTTCCATTAAGGCAGATAGATTTCTATTAAGTCTGGTTGTGTACATTTTGTGGGAGTGCAAAATCACGGTTTCGGTTTCGTATAAACCCCCCAGTCATTTCATGAATTTAGAAACAGTATTTGCCCTGAAACCTACCCCAGGACAGGTGGATTCTAAAGATGAATTTTGGTGGAAATATATCCAGTAGTTTCCAAGTTATAGACAAACAGACAAACAGAAAAACAGACACCAAAGCTAAAAGTATGCAGATGGTCATTATTACACCTGAAACGGATAACTGTACAGAAATGTCGCCAAAATAGTCAATGTACAGACACACTCTAGAAGTGCAGACCTTTATTTCGAGAGTTACTGCTTTGAAACTCTGCGACATATATGCAAACGGACCTCACCATCAGACGCATCTTTCAGTGTTCTACATGGCTGGTCCCATGATATCTTCTCGTATCTCCTATAACTTATTTATGGGTTAGATTGAGTTAGAATCATTAGGTGTGAAATTTTGTACAGTTTTCGCATACTACTTTATATTTGTGATACTCATGTGACACATAGAATCATAAAATTTGGCTATCACATTGCCACTGGTCATACCAATGTGCGTGCCGAATGTCATGATTCTATCTTTCCTGTAAGTGTGCCAAATTAATGTTAACATATACGTGTGAAAGTACAAAATTAACTTGAAATCGAGAAATACAGCTCTATTTAACGTATAAGGAATAGAAATACGATAAAAAGTCATAG
Organism: Anabrus simplex; assembly: GCF_040414725.1. Classification (NCBI taxonomy): domain Eukaryota; kingdom Metazoa; phylum Arthropoda; class Insecta; order Orthoptera; family Tettigoniidae; genus Anabrus; species Anabrus simplex. The sequence goes on along the minus strand of NC_090265.1, from coordinate 997,470,029 downwards.
GACCAAAGTTGTAGATCTCTCCAAAATGAAAAGGCGATTGTGCTTTCTGATTTGTGATAAGACTTACAGATTAGCCACCAATTATCCAGAAACGAAGGTGTGCACCGTCGTTAAAATTGCATCCATATTTCGATATTTTCCGGGGCCGAAAGTTATACATTTGCATAGCTTAGAATATTTCCTCAAAGGAAAGAGTGTCAAGCTTTCGAGATTAGCACTCGCATACATACGGTGTAATTAAGGAAGAAAATAATTCAGTAAAGAAAGTTGAAATTAATAGAAAATGGATTAAAACTGAGGACAGCCGGATTACGACAAATATGTAAATACCAAGTGAATGTATTGGAAAATCAAATGCCCCTCAATAAAATATGCTGGTGTGAGTTATGGATATAAGAAAGAGGTAACAGAGGAGAAATTTAGGCGCAGGCATTCTTAGGTCAACAGATAAGATGACTAATGGTGTTATTATTTAAGCTATTCGAGGACGGTTATAAACTCCAACGATATTCCGCCAATATCCCGCAGAATGGCCGATTGACGCCCTCTCTTGCCTTCTACCCAAGGAACAACCATGAATTTAAAGGTATGATGAGGAAAATGGCAATACGTTACTTCCCTGCTGGCAAGCAGTCAGAGACGTTCCCATGGCAACCTGTACGTTCGTTGTCGGTCTGTCAGTCACACACGCAGACCATGATACCCGCAGAAAATAGTAAATTTCTCCCTCATTTGAATAGTAAGGTAAATTATGAACATAACGAAAGTTGTTTATAATGAAGAGACGTTTCGCATACGGTCCACGGAGTTTACAGGAAATCAATAGTATAAGAGAAAATGGAGGAAAACCGTTCTGGTTTTCCTATAAATCCCCGTCTAATCAAAGATTTTAAAATGAAATGCATATAGAAACCTTCCTTGGAGTGAGTATACTCCAAATATGAAGTTTGGTTGAAATCTATCCAGCCGTTTTGCCGTGATGGTGGAACAAACAAACAAACAGACAAACAGACACGAAAAGTAAAAACCACCGATTCGGTCTTGAGTTGACCTAAAACGGATAAATATCTGAAAAATTGGCAATACAAACGAAATTACAGACAGCGGACCCCCTACAACTTTATTTATAAGATAATATCGCTGCTGTAAGAATACTGGAGCTGACGTTGCCATGGCTACGGCAGTTCATTTCTCTATCCGATTTCTAGATCAGGGGTAGAGCGGTGCCAATATCTCCAAAACGGTTAGTTTTAGGGCCTTAAAACAGGGTTTTCGGGCCCGTAGGGCTTATCGAGTTTTGTTCCTTGCGTCAAGGGGCTTAAACTGAGCTTTGTGTCGTCCTTGTACGACAAATTTGATATTTCGCCTATATTAGCCTAGTATTTTTATATCTCCCCACGTGCCCCCGCCCTCCGTCGAATTGTTTTGAAAGTAAAATATAGCCCATGTCCCTCAGGGATATTGAGTATTTACATTAGTAAAATAATTTTTAGGGTCGGTTCAGTAGTTCCTGAGATTAGCTATTACATACAAACAAACTTTACCTCTTTATACACTTAAGAAAATGGAAATTGCAACATCATGAAGGCATTGGTCGTTTGTGTTGATTTTCAAGTTATGGAACGATGCCATGTAGGTATGTAAACGATCAAAGTTTCAGACCCATTGGATTGTTGCTACAGGTCTCCCCACGTGATTGGTCGCGGAGGAATCAACTCCAGTATACGGACTCTGGTGCAGCGTAGTTGACTTGCAGTCTGTGCAGTGATGTGTTCCCCGTCAAACATGCCTCGACGACAGAGAAGAGCACGCTATCAACAACTGTCGCCGTTTGAGAGGGCTCGGATAATTGGGCTATGTGAGGCTGGATTATCGCTAAGGACTGTCGCTGCACGTGTTGGCCGACAGGCATCTACGGTACAACGTGTATGGCAGCAGTGGTCAAATGAAGGTACCCACACTCGTAGACCTGGCACAGGCCCAGCGCGACAGACAACTGTGAGAGAGGATCGCCGCATCATTCGGATGGCCCGCATGGAACCCCATGCAACAGCAGCGCAAATTCGAGCAGCTGTGGCACCGCACGTTACACAACAAACAGTTGGTAATCGCCTGCATGCAGCTGGCTTACGAGCTCGTGTCCCTGCAGAAGGTGTTCCATTGACCCCACAACAGCGACGTGTAAGGCTGGCCTGGTGTCGAGAAAGATTGACGTGGGTCGACGAATTGCATAGGGTCGTCTTTAGTGATGAATCGCGCTTCTGTCTTGCCCGCACTGATCGCCGGAAACGTGTGCGCCGACGTATCGGGGAGAGGGGCCGCCCAGATCTTATTGTCGAGAGGCACACAGGGCCAACACCAAGTATTATAGTCTGGGGAGCTATTGGCTTTAATGTGAAATCACAATTAGTGCTTGTTGAGGGCACTATGACTGCTCGACAGTACGTTGATAGGGTACTCAATCCAGTGGTTATCCCTATGATGGCGAACATTACTAATAGGATGTTTCAGCAGGACAATGCCAGGGTTCACACTGCACGCATCTCCAGAGAAGCTCTCCACGACATCACAATCTTAGAATGACCCGCCAGATCCCCGGATTTCAGTCCTATTGAGCATGTGTGGGACATGGTGGGTCGACAACTCGCCAACCGTCCTCAGTCACCCACAACTCTGGAACAACTGACCCGTGCAGTGTAGCAAGCGTGGGCCACAATTACTCAGGAAGCGATCCAGGGACTTATTAACTCCATGCCTCGACGAATTCATCAATGTATTGCAGCTCGTGGTGGGCACATCCTGTATTGATTGTTGTCCAAACTTGCGGTCAGAGGGGCCTGAAAGTGTAATCATCGAATCACAACCGAACACTCGTTCTGCATGTTCAATTGCAGCAATGTAGCACCACTCATTCTGGGTGTTGCATTTTCCATTTTCTTCAGTGTATATTAGTATAGATGTACATATGTTCCTTTCTCTAATGTTAATCTCCTTACGCTGATGTTCCTTTCTGACTGTGGGATCGATTACGTAGCATTTCTTGCTTTCGTGTTTAAAGACTATCATGTCAATTTTTCTGGTACTGCCGTTCGTTGACACGGCTTGAACCTCTTCGTAAACGGTATACCCCTTTCCACGAAGCTCTTCAGCAATGAAAGATCTTATTTATGTGACTAGGGTGGAGGACGTGGGGAGGGTTCTCACTCTATCACCATAAGGGCAATTTCCCAAGACGTGGCCTAGGTTTCATTCACTCTGCCACATTTCGTTAGTCCCTGTTGTATACAACAATTAATTAATTAACTATGTAAGTTATGAAAAGTTTAAAGATTGGATTTCCACTTCAAGGCAAATAATCATCATTTTTAGATGTATTTCAAATGGACTTCACCTTCGGAATCTGCATCATGAGGCAGAGTATTTCGGATACCTTCTTTTCAAAATATTCAATTTTTCAAAATTAGTATTGCTCATAGCCACGGTAAGTACATGACCAAATTTGAGCAAAATTTATAACTTTCTGTATCTTTGAATAGCTCAGTGGAGTAAAATGAATCTCGACGATCGGAAGACGAGTGATTAGCTGCTCTCGCTAACTAGCAATGTCCCAGCTGTATTGCTTGTTAGATAATCAATATTACTAGCTCGGCAGAGACCAGCACATTTTGGTAGATAGATGATTCACGAAGTAACACTGCATGCTAGGTATACCGACCAGCACAAATGGGAGATTGAAACTGAGGTAACTTAACGCCTAGTTGTAGTCATGGCTACCATTAACGATGAAGTGAACGACATTCCAGGAAGCAAAGATTTGCTCACGCGTTAGATGACGCGACGCCCATAATCACGCCACCGTCTGCTATAAGAACGACGTAATGACAAGGTATTATATCCCAAAAAATTTGATCACTCATTTGAGGAACATAAGAACAGTATGAGCGAAATTCCACACAAGCCTAAGCAATATCAATAGCAGCTATCCCTCCGGAGCAGTTAAAATGCCCTGCCGCACCAATGTCACAATTCCCAAATGTATGCCTTTGCCTTTCTACTCTGAAACACTTGCAGCTAGAAATTCAAAATCTTTATCTATATACTGGAACTAGAATATTAAGTAACCATTATGATTTGAACAAGCTTGATGGCATTTTAAAGCATATTATTATTATTATTATTATTATTATTATTATTATTATTATTATTATTATTATTATTATTATTATTATTATTATTATTATTATTATTTACTGAGTTTGCAATAGTGCTACTGGAGTAAGAGAATCAGCCGTCTAGGAATAGTCCTAGTCCGTTGTCCAGGAGACACCCAGATGTATGACAATATCACATGTGAGTACGCCCTTCTGGGAGGTTTCTCTCGTGTCCCCCAGGAACAGTTTTATGCACTCCTCATCCCCCGCTAGTGCAGATGCAAGGAATACCAGACTTCTACTCTGGAATCAGAAGATCCCTTTTCATCCAGAACGCTTAAAATTGGAGGGAAAGCTTCCCCCTGGTCATAAAGAAACCTGGACTACATGGAAGGTACTAAACAGACTAAGAGCAAGCGTTGGAAGTTCAAAGGCCAATATGAAGAAATAGGGCCTCCTGAAGGGCGATCAGACCCTATGTGAATGCGGCGTGGTACAAACAACAAGGCACCTTATTGATTGTCCTCTGTGCCCTGTTAAATGTACAGAACTTGATCTGGCACAGGCCAGTATCCGTGCTGTTAACGTGGCCAAATTCTGGGCCGATATTTTATTAACTGTTTAATTTTATGTAATGTTGTAATTTCATATATTTTCTAATTTGCATCTGTAATCTATATTGTGCTACTGACACGAATAAATAAAAATAAATATTATTATTATTATTATTATTATTATTATTATTATTATTATTATTATTATTATTATTATTATTATTATTATTATTATTATTATTATTATTATTATTATTATTATTATTATTATTATTATTCTGATGCTGTTTTTTTCTCTACACCCTGATCAGGTCGTAGGTGCGAACTGTATCACAAATAATATGGACGTAGCCCTGATTTACGGTCGGATACCCTTCCTGGGGCCAACCGTACATGGAGAGATATATCCCCCCCCCCAAAAAAAGACATGGCACTACAGCCCTTGAAAGGGCTTGGCTTACCAAGCGACCGCTGCTCAGCCCGAAGGCCTGCAGATTACGAGGGGACGTGTGGTCAGCACGATGAATCCTCTCGGCCGTTATTCTTGGCTTTCTAGACCAGGGGAGAGATATATTCACTATTGCGTATTTCTGTGGAGGTTGGTAGTGTGTGTGTGTGTGTGTGTGTGTGTGTGTGTGTGTGTGTGTGATGAGATGCGTTTTGAGACAAACACAAATCCGCACACCCCTAATAAGAGGAATTAAACAGACACCGCCAAAATCTCCGATCCGTCCACGAATCGAACCCAGTGCCCAGTAAACTGAAGACTGTAATCATTCAGCCAAGGTGACAAACTTTAATCAGTTATCAAAAGGAAGATATTATGCAAGTGTGCTTAATTCAAGTAATTATGAATAGCCGTACGACCACATACCGAAATTCAAATGAAATAATGTACTGCAGGCATTCATATTTGTTTTGCCATTACTACCACCGTGAAGAAATGAGAAAACTATATTGTGTTTGAGAGGGAAAGCAAGACTTTTACCGCCCAAAGTTTAAAGCAGTTTAGGGGTAGGGATTGACCATTCAAGACCATTTTGTACCTATCAGGAAGTGTAAAAAAGCCCTACTTGCCTCGGATCCTGGTCTTTCCCAAACCTCTTCAAATATACACGCAATCGAGCTGCATTCGAGCCGTATTAACATTTATAAAATTTCCGAACTACGGTTTTCTGTTTCCTTCTCATCGCGTCGCGTGACAACCGTTTGAAAAAGAAAGTCTCTTTTCTCACCAAATCCACTACCGTATATTGCACAGCTATGACATATTTATAAATATAGTTGTTTCAAGACAAGGATATCAAGAATGAATGTTTTAACTGTGCATGCACCGGGCGAGTTAGGAGCGCGCATCTGTGAGCTTGCATCCGGGAGATAGTGGGTTCAAACCTCGCTGTCGGCAGCCCCGAAGATGGTTTTCCTGGTTTCCCATTTTCACACCAAGCAAATGCTGGGGCTGTACCTTAATTAAGGCCACGGCCGCTTCCTTCCCATTTCTAAGCCTTTCCTCTCCCATCGTCGCCCATAAGACCTATCTGTGTCGGTGCGACGTAAATCAAATAGCAAAAAAAAAAAAAAAAAAGAAACTGTGCATGCACAACACAGTAAACACAAAAATCTTGTTTTCAGAAATTCACCAGAATAATCTAGAAATTCTAAACTGAGATGAAAATATTACAATCATCCACATTGTCATAGAAGAAGCAATAATAAATAGAAATTACTAACACACGACTCCAAGTTAACATGGTCGGCTTCTCTTATGCACTGATAAGTCATAATCAAAACTGCCTACGTGGCGTGGTTTATTAAGTGATCATTTAATTCCCTATGATTACATGATCAATTCCCTGTACAATCTGTTGATATTAAATTATACAGCCTTATCAGTAGCCTACAGTAAGTACTTGGAAAAAACTTCTATAATCTCGAAGAAAACAAATTATTATTATTATTATTATTATTATTATTATTATTATTATTATTATTATTATTATTATTATTATTATTATTATTATTATTATTATTATTGGATTCGGTATATCATATTTTTAAGCTGTAAGTAAGAGAGATGAAAGTAGTGGGAATGATTCCTTCTTCAAACAGTCGGGAACAACGATAAGACTGTACGCGCAATGAGTAGATAAAAGCCTATTTAGGAATGAACTCGGCGGATGAAGCTGTATAAACCGGGGTCATGTAAGATGAGTGAAGTGGGGTAAGGTTAGATTACCGGGGAGGATAATGGACTCGGCCGTGAAGGGAAAGAGAATCAGAGGGAGACCAAAGTGATGATCATTACACTCGCTTTAAAAATTGAGCGGCCATAGATCTAGTAACGAGTAGAGGATTAGTTAATTCTCAGAAGTTTGCAGACTGAACACTGAAAGAAATAACATGAACAGTATATAAATAATATTCTTGTTCTTGTTCTTGTTGATGATGGTGGTGGTGGTGGTGGTGGTAGTGTTGCTGCTGTTGTTGTTATGTTGTTTTTGTTGTTGTTGTTCTTGTTGTTGTTGATGATGTTGCTGTTGCTCTGTTGCTGTTGCTGTTGTTGTTGGTGGTGGTGGTGGTGGTGGTAGTGGTACTGCTGCTGCTGCTGTTGTTATTGTAGTGGACGATAGTGCTGTGAGTAATGTGTGCGTTGCATCGATGTTGGGAACAGTACAAACACCCAGTTTCCGAGCCAGGGAAAATAACCACTTACGGTTAAAATCCCCGACCTGGACGGGAATCGAACCAAGGGCTCTCTGAACCGAAGATGACTACGCTGAAGATTCAGCCAAGGAGCCATTCAATGGCAGTCTAGAAATGGTTGTCTGTAGTAACACCCAAACTCACTAATTCACTAACTCACTTACTGCAATTTCAAGTGAATGTTGATGTGGTACCGAAAATATATTCCATGACTGCTGTATCTTCAATCCTAATTAATTTTAACACTGTACTCTAGTACAGACAACACAACAACACAGGTTGTCGTACAGATTTCACACAAATACAAAATTCTTCGCTCTTTAGTAAGATATCTCAACCCAGTAGACGAAATATAAATGGCATTTCAAATTAAAATATCTTGCTGGAAGTTGGGCTGCAACGTAACTAATTTTAGAAATGCAAAGAAACAAACATATATGCATCTTCATTATAGTCTGTTATGTTTTCCAGCGTTCAGTTTGCAAGCCTTTGTGAATTAACTCACATGTTATATTGATTAAAAGTAGTATACAACTAACCAGATGTGGCGGAGAGAAATAAATACAGCAGGCCACGTCTTGAGAAACTGCCCTTATGGTGATACATTGAGAAACGCTCCTGCCGCACACGGAGAATTGTAGAATCTGTTCACCTAGTAGACACATACACTGAGGTCAGAATTTTTTTCTGAAGAATTCGCTGTGTTCACATATTAACGAATATTTCTTCCTGTTATAATAACTTCTGAATGAACATTTATATATTTAAATTACGAACGAACATTGAACGTATCTACTTACATTGTTCACTTTCGTATGAACATTTAACATCTCTGTCTACAGTGTTTACTTATGAACGAACACTTAACACCTCTACCCACAGTGTTTACTTTTGAACGAACATTCAACATCTCTACCTACAGTGTTTACTTTTGAACGAACATTCAACATCTCTACCTACAGTGTTTACTTTTGAACGAACATTCAACATCTCTACCTACAGTGTTTACTTTTGAACGAACATTCAACATCTCTACCTACAGTGTTTACTTCTGAACGAACATTCAACATCTCTACCTACAGTGTTTACTTCTGAACGAACATTCAACATCTCTACCTACAGTGTTTACTTTTGAACGAACATTCAACATCTCTACCTACAGTGTTTACTTTTGAACGAACATTCAACATCTCTACCTACAGTGTTTACTTCTGAACGAACATTCAACATCTCTACCTACAGTGTTTACTTCTGAACGAACATTCAACATCTCTACCTACAGTGTTTACTTCTGAACGAACATTCAACATCTCTACCTACAGTGTTTACTTCTGAACGAACATTTAACTTCTCTATATACAGTTTTACTTATGAATGAACATTTAAAATATATTATGGCGACACTCATTCATAACGAAAGTATAATGTTGTTTCATTAATTAGATCTGAAATATCATTAACCAATGTAAAATATTTCTCCCATCTGAATAGAATTGAAAGGGCACAGCTGATAAATTAATTTCCATATAACATTTATATAGAAAAGTATAATACAGCATACGAGAAGGACTAACTCCAGAAAATTCATTATGGTTAAAAATGCATTCAGTATTTAAGTGTCATGGTATACTTTGTTAGATTTAGGCACTCTATCATTGTATGAAGTACAAATAAATAAAAAACTGTGGTACAGCTCAAGGCTTCTTAGTCCCTCCTCCTTCCCCGCCACTCACTCGTTCCTTTCAAATCCCGACTGAATCAATGCAGAACCTTCTCTTGGCTTTGGAACAATTTCAAAGGAACACTTTGACTTCGTATGTAACACTCGCTCGGTCTCTTTTTACATACCCACAGCCATCATTCACGATTGAAGTATTACTTGTGACTCTCAACACCTGAATGCATGCCCAAAATTACATTTTAACAAACTAATCATAAAGAGCCAGCCCTGAAATAAAAATGTGCATTTGGATCATTTGCTAAAAACATGCGGTTCTGGAAGCTTCAAGCAGAGAAAACTACATATAACTTGGTTTAGCCTATTCCTAAATTTCCAATTTACCTGGCGAGTTGGCCGTGCGGTTAGGGCCGTGCAGCTGTGCAGCTGTGAGCTTGCATCCGGGAGATCGTGGGTTCGAACCCCACTGTCGGCAACCCTTAAGATGGTTTCCCGTGGTTTTCCATTTTCACACCAGGCAAATATTTGAGCTGTACCTTAATAAGGCCATGGCCACTTCCTTCCCACTCCTAGGCCCTCCTATCCCACGGTCGTCATAAGACCTATATGTGCCGGTGCGACGTAAAATATCAATTTTACGTGTTAAATTTCACTTTTCTGCTGTAGTACACATTTAAATTTATAAAAAATCATATTTCCCCTGTAAAATGTATATAAAACTCATCTGCTATCTGCTATAGTTAGATTTAAAAAGTGTGTGGAATTTTCAATCGCAGGAACTTTTCAGATCATAACAATTGCTATATTATAAATTTTGGTAATAGAAATCCATTTATTAAATCAATATATCCCTGAAATCAATACACAGTTGTTTTTGGGAACATGTATTATCTACCAAATTTCAAATAAATTTCCCATGAAACTTAACGAAAAAATTTCAAATTTTCTAAAGAACTCGTTTGTTCATGGACTATTTAAAATGATACTATCAATAGGTTTTGGAATACCATTTTTATAAGTTAGAAGACGTTCCCTAAGCATTTCATGAAAATCCTCAATTAGGTAAAAATCCCAATTTTTCTCAATACTCTCCGCTTAAGAACGTAAATAACAGATAAAGCCACATCTTGCAATAAGTTATCATTTCAATTACATTCATGTCCCCTTTTTAATTTCTTTTATCTCCAAGAAGTAAATTAATGTTTCAACTTCATTCACTCCTTTCCCATTTTGTGAAAAATCTGTTAATGTCCACTGTCTCCGACGAGTAAACTGATGTCTCAATTTCGCTCAAGACCTTTCTCTTTTGTGAAATATTTTCGAGTTCAAAGGCAATATCTACAAAATATAGCCGAAATAGCCGTAATTTAGAGCATTTAACTCAGTTATGTAAATCTATCTCCGACTCATGAAGCAAGTAAACTGTAAGTAATATATGCAAAGAATTATCATGCCATCGAAGATCATAAAATAAAATACGGAGCAGTGTTCGGAAGCTTCATGTTTTACAAATATACAGAGTTGAAGTATTCGAAACTGAATCCTTTCTGTTCCAATCAGGATGGCTGTTCAGTAATCTGAGGATTTCATTCAATTGTTATAAAAGCAATTCAGGAAACTTATTATCATCCCTCGAATGCCTCAATGCGTACAATTCTAATATCTTGTAATAGTACAAATATATGTATATACAGACCCAGAAACTATTCACTCGGTCTGAAAGAGAGTAAGAAAAATCAATGAATTTATCTCTCATTCGTTCAGCTTCTTTTCTGAAAGGTCAATGGAACGGCCTTCAGAAATACGTTATAATATGTTGTAATCTATTATTGTATTTGTATAACAAAGATTGAACACAAACCAGAAGAACCTTTTTTTTAATTTTTAATTTTAATAGATAAAATATAACGATTCCCTTGATTTTATAAGTTTCTAAGCAATAATAACCTCTAAGTACGATCAATATCAGCAGACTATATCTAACTTGTGATCAGGTGCAGAGCTAATCGTAAATCCAACTCATCCGTAAGCGCCGTGACATACATTACGTAGGCAACCATTATAACTTATCCATAGAGCGGAACTGTATAACTAGTTCCAAAGACCGTGCAAAGATGCGCAAGCGTTACCTTTTAGCTCGTACAGAACAACCCTTAAAAGGAGATTTAGGTCTGCTAGGGCAACAGCTTTCCAACCAAATGACCTTCAAATATTCCACAGACAGGTGGTCGGCGTTTCGACCCCCTTGCACGTATTTTTTTTGTATTCATGACATACTTCTCTGAAAGACAGTTCCTACACTATCCTAACAAGTACATAAATAACAACACGGCGAACATCAAGCAGTTTGAAGAAACACAGGACAAATCACTTTCTTATGAAAGGCTGCCTAATACAGGTCTCGACCATCGGTATTCCTAGTGAGGGAGTAAGGAAGCTGTTTTGTCACTATAGAGAGTGTAAGAAAATTGACATCCAACAATAACAGCCGTGATTAAGATGAGGATAGCAAGGGCTCTTCTAACTCTCTATTTTCATCCAGATTCAAATGGTACAGTAACGTAATTTTTGGATGGCATTCGTCCTACACCCTGTATGTGTTCTCACTATACGGCGGCTTTCTTTTGTGACGAACCATCTGATATGAACAATGCCGTATTAATTGAAATGAGACTTTCCCCTCCACCCTGTTCCTTGAGCTCCTCGCCTGTCTGCCGGGTGAACTGCCACAGTGAGGCTGCACACATCGATCCGATTCCATCCACAGCTCGCTGCCAAGGCCACGCCATGGCTCGCGCTCTTTCCAACAGCCACGATCATACGCATCCATTGAGCGCTCCGCCCGGAACATGCTCTCACAGCCACCCCCCACCCCCCCACAACGAGCTCCACTCTGTTATCAATTAGTGATCTGCCTGTTTATCCAGAGTTCTTCACTTATTACTAGAAACATATGAAGAAAATTTTACCAAAATACGGAATTCTAAAATATATTTGTTCTTAGATTACTTAGAGCAGTTTTTTTCATCACTATTTACAACATAATGTTTGTCTATTTTTAATAATACGATACTAACTCTAATACAATACATTACAATAATTGTATAATTGTTCAGCATCATGAGACATTGGTTACAATACGCTACGAGAAGCTTTCCAATACATCTTCTGTCAGTTTGCATTGTTAGTATTGTTTTCAATGAGACGTTTTCATAAAGTCAGTCACTGTTGTTAGACCACTGTTGGAAAGAGTGGCTTAGGTTTTACAGACGTATTTACAGAAGAACTGTGCCCACTGAAAGCCTTCTTCGGAAATAATGGAATGATAAAAGAATAGTGCAAATTTAAAAATAATATTTCTATATTTAAAGGCGAAATACTGTATTGTAAATCATACAAAATATTACACTGTTACCAAAATATTATGAAATACAGAAATTATACGCTACCAAAATATGAATTATAAATATTTGTGTTCCTAGGGTTGGCGTCAGGAAAGCATGCGGCCGTAAAACAAGACCGAATAATCATGTGCGACACAGTTCGCACCCGTGATCCCGCGCGTGTGCAAACAGCGGTAGCATAAGAAAAAAGAAGAAAACGAAGAATAATAACTATTCTTGTTCCCATATCATTTTCAGCCACGGTTTAGAATGTGACACCGGGCGAGTGGGCCGTGCGGTTAAGAGCGCGCAGCTGTGAGCTTGAATCTGGGAGACAGTGGGTTTGAACCCCACTGTCGGCAGCCCTGAAGATGGTTTTCTGTGGTTTCCCATTTTCACACCAGGCAAATGCTGGGGCTGTACCTTAATTAAGGCCACGGCCACTTCCTTTCAATTCCTAGGCCTGTCCTATCCCGTCGTCGCCATAAGACTTATCTGTGTCGGTGTGACGTAAAAAACAAATAGCAAAAAAGAATATGACATTTCATATTTTGCCTGTCTCTACTAATTACCTTTAACACCTTAGAAATCGTGAAAAATGAATACAAATTAGGCCTTAAAATAACACGTTACAATCTGCAGAATTACAAAACATGCATACAAATGTGACCTTGAGTGCCAATATATGGCCTCAAAAATTGCACCGTATACGTACCTACAGATATTGTCTAAAGATAGCGATACTAATTCTTCTTCTGCCACTTTTCCAATACCCTGAGTTTTGCGGGTACCGACTGTACCGCACATGTGGACTTGTCCCTATCTTACGGCCGGATGCCCTTCCTAATGCCAATCCTATGTGGAGGAATGTGTTCATTATTGCATGTTTCTGTGGTGGTTGGTGGTGTTGTGTGTTGTGTGTATATGATGAAGTATGAAATGAGGCAAACACATGGTTTGCAAGAGTTTTATGTGTAAAGATTCCCTTCTGCTATTGCTACCCCTACTGCGTGCCACTCGAGGGTCCTGCGGCCCCCTGCCAATGTTCGTTCTTTCCTTCGCCGCGGTGTGTTACGACATGCGCGTCGTAATGAATGTATGTGGAGTTTGTCCATGTTTCGATGGTTTTGTTGTTCTGTTGAATGCTTTCAAGTGAGGATAATGAAAAGTGAATTAACCTGGGGCAGCTCTAATCCATGACCCGATCGAAAACTGGACCCACCGAACTGAATGTCTCTACGGTAACCGTTCAGCCAAGAAACCAGACTGTCCCAAGAAACTAATACATTACTTTCAAACCCGTAACATATGCATTCAGTATAACTTTGAGATGGCAATACAATAACATATCATAATACCTTAGAAGTTGTGAGATATGCACCAATAAGAAAGCAAAGTTATATCCGAATTGACTCTGAAGGTCCCTGGAGAAGTGAAAGATAAATAAAAACTTGCACTATTTGTAATTCCGGGGTAGTGTTTAGTTCTATTTCCAAAGGGCAACGTCCCCAGTAACTACTATGGTACTCTCTTCTAGTGAATTCTGAGAGAATCTCCTGGATACCTGCCTCTACAGATGTGGAAATTTCGCTTCTAAAGTTTTCGACTTCTTGACAGGGTATCAAACCCACAACATTTGGTATGGAAAATTCATACAAATAGTATCTTTAAAAACATAAATTATGCGTAAAAATGGGCACTTAAAATATCATTACCTGACAAACCGTGAACTATGCATTAAATTATGGCCTTAGAACACCGATGTATGTCCCTGGTAAAGCAGACCCCCAGACGAGGGTATGCGGTTTCTGCTGTGCATAGGAAACTGCGTCTTACTGTGGTGTGTGACATACAAGAACTATGGGTGTAGTACAAACATCCAGTGTCCCTGCCGTTTACCGTTTATTATGAAATCCCTCGAAACGGCCGAGAATTGAACCTAGCGAAGGCCACTGAGCCATGGAAGGAGATAGTGCTCCATTGCCTTATTTTCTGCTGGTTTTACATCGTACCAACTCAGACAGCTCTTTTTGTGACAACAGTGGGATGACCCAGGGCAAGGGCTGGGAAGGAAGTGGCCATGGCCTTAATTGTCCCAGCGGTGTGATGGTGTTTCAGTGTTTTCTCCGTATTGTAAGTAAAATATCTAAGTCAGTGGAACGTTCGTTAATTATTGTTAAAGACTAAGACATTCTTTTATTGTAGAGGTGGACAAACTATTTTGCACACATAACGAATTATTATTATTATTATTATTATTATTATTATTATTATTATTATTATTATTATTATTATTATTATTATTTCATTCATTCAACTTCGCTAATTGGCCAACTAGGGACCACGAAAAGCCTCACTTTACATTCTGGCATTTGTTCATCTTTCGTTTGATCCACATCGTCTTCATTAGCTCACTGTGTTTAGCACGACGTTCCTCTGTCCATTTAGCACCAGTTGCCCGTTTTTCGTCCCGGAAAGTCCCAAAAGTCTTGATGGCTGCTCTGAAAAGATTTCGGTCTTGTGCATCTTCTGCTTGTAGGCCCAGTTCTTTAAGATCTTTCTTGACATTAACGTACCATGGCATTGCCGTTTTTGGTTTTGCGTCAAATATACTGAAGATACGTTTCGTCCATCGAGAGTCGATAATCCGTCGTATATGACCGTAGAAGCAAACTCTGCCTTTACGCATTGTGTCCGTGATCTTCTCTATCTTAGAGTATACTTCTTGCCTGGATTTTCTAATGTAGATGCCATTTTTGTAGTTTGGACCAAGTATGGTGTGTAGGATCTTTCTTTCTTTCCTCTCTAAATCCGCAAGCAAACATTTCTCGGACAGGATAAGGCATTCATATGCATACAGTGATACTGGTTTGATGACAGTGTTGTAGTGACGAATTTTTGTGTTCAGGGAAAAGCACTTTTTGTTGTAAATGTTGCGGGTGGTTTGGAAAGTGACTTCCATTTTCTTGATTCTGGCTGCTATGGCCTCTTTGTCAAGTCCATTTTGCTGAATCCATTCCCCAAGGTATTTAAATTTACTAACACGGTTTATCGTTCCATATTTGGTGTTTAGTTGTGCCGTCTCATCTTTGATATTTGACATTACTTCTGTCTTTTGAAAGGAAATTTGTAAACCTGTTTGTTCTGCTACTTCCTTCAACACATTGATCTGTTCTGTTGCACTTTCGAAATTTTCTGCCATAAGGGCTATATCATCAGCGAACGCTAAGCAATCTATTTCCACTCCATTTTTCTTTGTCCCAATCCTTACGGGTTTGTAAAGGTTTCTTTCTTTTAACGTCTTTCGCCACACCTGTATTACCTTCTCAAGTACGCAGTTGAACAAAAGAGGTGACAGCCCATCTCCCTGTCGAACGCCTGTCTTGATCTCAAAGGGTTCAGAGAGACATCCTTGGAATTTTACTTTGGATTTGGTATTAGTTAGTGTTGCCCTTATTATCGCCAGCAGTAACTCATCGACTCCCATTGCTGCAAGGATGTTAAGCAACACATCACGGTCGATGGAGTCGTATGCTTTCCTGAAGTCTACAAATGTAGATACGTAGGTTCGACCTCTCAGCATATGGTATCTTATTATGGTTTTTAGGTTAAGTATTTGTTCTGCACTTGATCGGCCTTCCCGAAAACCTGCTTGGTATTCCCCGAGTTTGTGCTCAATTTGCTGTTCTAGTCTTTCAAGGATGGATAGTGACAGGATCTTGTAGGCTACTGACAGAAGAGAAATTCCACGGTAATTGTTCACATCTCTTATATTTCCTTTCTTGTGTAAAGGATGGATCAAGGCTAGCTTCCAGTCCTCTGGTAGTTGTTCTTTTTCCCATATATCTACAATGGTTTGGTGTAGGATGTCAATTGCTTCTTCCGGGGTATGTTTCCACAGTTCCGCAATCATGGAGTCTTCACCAGGAGCCTTGTTATTTTTCAGTCTCTTTATGTGGCGTTTGATTTCATCGCGATTTGGTGGAGAAGATGGCAGGTTTTGGCTCACTGGTTTGTTTGTTTTGATGGGGTTGGCTGGTTTTTCACAGTTTAGAAGGTCGTTAAAATACTTAGCTAAGATTTTGCAGTTTTCTTCATTTGATGTTGCAAGAGTTCTATCTTTCCTTAGAAAGCAAAGGGAAGGTGCCTTGTATCCCTGTACCTTCTTTTTAAAATTTCTGAAGTATTCACGGGTCTCACCTCTATGGAAGTCTTGCTCAATCTTGTCCAGTAGTTCCTTTTCATACTTGCGTTTCTCACTGCGTATTATTTTTGCTGTTTGTGCTTGTTGTGTTTTGTACATCTTCCAATCTTCTTCTTTTTTCGAGGTGTAATACTTTTGCCAGGCATTCAGACGATCCCCTAAGGTCTTCTCGCAGTTATCGTTCCACCACGTGTGCTTCTTCTTCTTCTTCTTCTTCTTCTTCTTGATTTCCACCACTCCTTTTGCAGCTTGCATCATCTGCTTTCTTGTGCTGTTGAAGTCTTTTTCCACTGGTTGGGCAAGTTCTTTGAATTCATTCTCTCTTTCTCTGAGCTTTTTTGTGTCAAAGCGAATTATGGTAGGTTCGTTCTTATTTTTGTTGAGAGGGATTGGCCGAAACTTGATTACTGATACATAGTGATCTGAGTATATGTTGATTCCCTTTTTTACGGTAACGTTCATGATTTCCGGACTGTATCTTCGAGATATAGCAACATGGTCTATTTGGAATTCTCCTATTGTTTTGTTTGGACATCTCTATGTCATCTGTTTTCTTGGTGACGAAAGTGTGTTGACATCAGTTGGAGGTTGTGGTTATCACATAGTTCAACGAGGCGTTCTCCATTCTTGTTGGTACTTTTGTGTGCTGAGTAGAGCCCAACAACTTTCCTGTGTTTCCGTTCACGTCCTACCTGTGCATTAAAATGACCCAACAGGATCTTGACGTGGTGCTTTGGGATTTTCGCTAATCTGGCATCCAGGATGTTCCAGAATCTATCTGTGCCTTCCAGGTCTTTTTTGTTTTGTTCATTAGTTGGAGCATGAGCATTGACTAGCGTATATGTTTTATTTGCACAACGCAGGGATAGTAGGCATAACCTATCATTAACAGATTCAAAATTTGAGACTGACCTAAGAATTCTGGTGTTGACAGCAAAAGCTGTACCGAAGATAGGGGTGTTTTTCATTACTCTCTTATGTGATCTGCTCTTGAAGAACCGATACCCTTCAGACTCAAACGTATCTTCGTCAGTGAAGCGAGTTTCTTGCAGAGCCATTACTACGATTTTATTTTCGTGGAGGGCATCAGTCAGCTGTTTCATCTTACCAGTTTGTATTAAACTGTTTATGTTGAACGTTGCCAAAAAAGTCTTAGATATGGGTTTCAGCTTTCGTGACTGTTCAGGATTTCCAAGACGCTCCGACTCATCTTTAGCATGATGTTGAACCCCCCCTCCCCCAGAATCCGAACGGGATGCATGCGTCGCTTGTCGGCGACGGTGGATTTCTTTGAAAAGTTGCCACCTGGGGTATTAACTTCATGTCTTTGTTTTACCATCATGCTTGAGAGGCTTTAGCTTAGCTTGGAGCAAAGTGCTCATTCTACATACAACCAAGGTTGTTAGCCCTGGAGGGCCTCAAGATGTTCTCCGGCTGCGGGCAGGCATTTCCTCCTTACCCGAATAGTTATGGTTTTCCCGCCAATACTCGGGTGGCTGATTGCAGTGGTTTACCACTGGGCGATGGGTTCGCCACATCCCTACGCCATTTATTATTATTATTATTATTATTATTATTATTATTATTATTATTATTATTATTATTATTATTATTAAGTATTTTAAAATTATTGGTTTTTACGTCCCACTAAATACTTTTTAAGGTTTTCGGAGATGCTCAAATGTCAGAATTTTGTCCCGCAGGGGTTCTTTTACGTGCTCGTAAATCTACCCACCGGAGGCTGGCACATTTTAGCTTATTTTAAATGACACCGGACTGAGAATTTCAAACCGACAAGTTAATGAATAATAGTTACGATGCATCAGTCTATTGTTTTAAAAGTAAGATACCCAGTGTCTGTGTTGTTACTGTTAGCGCGTGAAATACAGTGGCAGAATGAGTTAGCTGTCTAGTTTGCAAGAGTTCTATGTGTAAAGATTCCCTTCTGCTATTGCTACTCCTACTGTGTGCCACTCTACGTGTGACGGCAGGGTCCTGCGGCCCCCCGCCAATGTTCGTTCTGTCCTTAGCCGCGGTGTGTTACGACATGTGCGTCGTAATGAATGTATGTGGAGTTTGTCCTTGTTTCAATTGTTCTGTTGTTCTGTTGCATGCTTCCGAACGAGGATAACTAAATATAAATGATTTTCATTATATCGGTATTAATAACGTTGACCAACTAGTTACTCTAGGTTTAAGGGTACAAATATTAATACGAAAATAATCATGAGGGTTTTGCGATCTGTCATACTGAATATTCTGACCAGAGAACGCACAATTACAATATAACCATACTGTTACAAAAGTGATCGTACTCTTCTGGAGGAAACATGGACATGTTGCTAATATTTAGGAAATTTGGTCTGATTCAGATTGGGCTGTCATGCTGTATGTAAGAAGGTATTCCGACAGATTACGTATTGCACCACTCATATTTTAATGGACGAAATGCCCATTCCTGAAAATCTTAAGTTTAAAGGAAATCCCACGCATCACATTCACATCTGGTCAAGATGGAGTGCACCGTACGGGGTACATTATTCGTATTGTGCCTTTTCCCTCACTGCCTCAAATACTCCGGCTAATAATCTAATATAAAATGTTGGATGGACAAATAAATATAATCATCTCCTAAAAAATTCAGGACGACACGCAGGTAAGAATAAAATAATTACATCAACTTAGGTCTGCGACCAAATCATATTACCATCATCTGTATCTGCAAAACAAAATCATTTGTATATTCCATCCCATCCAACATGTGCATTCATTTATCTACACCGATATTGGCTTATCTCGGTGAATAACACATGAGAACCATATTTTTTTATCAAATCATATATTCGTTCGCTGCACAATACCTTTCAGGGATACACATTTCAATTAACCTTTTTTTTATCGTGGACTCAACTGAGAAATGCACAGCCTTTTCCCCAAATCCGTCCGCAAAACCAATTCCAATTAATTGTAACCAACAATAAAATAGATCTTTGACTTTATCTATTGATTATTTATAAGTACTCCATCTAATATCTCTTCCAATGATGAATTGAATAAATAACAAGAATTCCAGTTGAAATCCTTATCTCCTATTTTATTGAAAGTTCGTTGTACTTGGAGTGAAGTATAATTACAATTACATATTCTGTTACATTCTTAGGAATTCCAATTCCAAATTGAAATACAATTCAATATTTTCTTATCATATTAAAAGAAATCGTTGACATTAACATATTGCTTAAAAATTATTGAAAAGTCACTGAAGTGACTGAAGCACCATGAAATATCGGCGAAATAATGTTTAAATATTGCTTAAAAATTATTGAAAAGTCACTGAAGTGACTGAAGCACCATGAAATATCGGCGAAATAATGTTTAAATATTGCCAAAAAATATTGAAAAGTCACTGAAGTGACTGAAGCACCATGAAATATCGGCGAAATAATGTTTAAATATTGCTTAAAAATTATTGAAAAGTCACTGAAGTGACTGAAGCACCATGAAATATCGGCGAAATAATGTTTAAATATTGCCAAAAAATTATTGAAAAGTCACTGAAGTGACTGAAGCACCATGAAATATCGGCGAAATAATGTT
Organism: Anabrus simplex; assembly: GCF_040414725.1. Taxonomy (NCBI): domain Eukaryota; kingdom Metazoa; phylum Arthropoda; class Insecta; order Orthoptera; family Tettigoniidae; genus Anabrus; species Anabrus simplex. The sequence goes on along the minus strand of NC_090265.1, from coordinate 997,449,759 downwards.
TAAATATTGCTTAAAAATTATTGAAAAGTCACTGAAGTGACTGAAACACCATGAAATATCGGCGAAATAATGTTTAAATATTGCCAAAAAATTATTGAAAAGTCACTGAAGTGACTGAAGCACCATGAAATATCGGCGAAATAATGTTTAAATATTGCTTAAAAATTATTGAAAAGTCACTGAAGTGACTGAAGCACCATGAAATATCGGCGAAATAATGTTTAAATATTGCCAAAAAATTATTGAAAAGTCACTGAAGTGACTGAAGCACCATGAAATATCGGCGAAATAATGTTTAAATATTGCCAAAAAATTATTGAAAAGTCACTGAAGTGACTGAAGCACCATGAAATATCGGCGAAATAATGTTTAAATATTGCTTAAAAAATTATTGAAAAGTCACTGAAGTGACTGAAGCACCATGAAATATCGGCGAAATAATGTTTAAATATTGCTTAAAAATTATTGAAAAGTCACTGAAGTGACTGAAGCACCATGAAATATCGGCGAAATAATGTTTAAATATTGCCAAAAAATTATTGAAAAGTCACTGAAGTGACTGAAGCACCATGAAATATCGGCGAAATAATGTTTAAATATTGCCAAAAAATTATTGAAAAGTCACTGAAGTGACTGAAGCACCATGAAATATCGGCGAAATAATGTTTAAATATTGCCAAAAAATTATTGAAAAGTCACTGAAGTGACTGAAGCACCATGAAATATCGGCGAAATAATGTTTAAATATTGCCAAAAAATTATTGAAAAGTCACTGAAGTGACTGAAGCACCATGAAATATCGGCGAAATAATGTTTAAATATTGCTTAAAAAATTATTGAAAAGTCACTGAAGTGACTGAAGCACCATGAAATATCGGCGAAATAATGTTTAAATATTGCTTAAAAATTATTGAAAAGTCACTGAAGTGACTGAAGCACCATGAAATATCGGCGAAATAATGTTTAAATATTGCCAAAAAATTATTGAAAAGTCACTGAAGTGACTGAAGCACCATGAAATATCGGCGAAATAATGTTTAAATATTGCCAAAAAATTATTGAAAAGTCACTGAAGTGACTGAAGCACCATGAAATATCGGCGAAATAATGTTTAAATATTGCTTAAAAAATTATTGAAAAGTCACTGAAGTGACTGAAGCACCATGAAATATCGGCGAAATAATGTTTAAATATTGCCTAAAAATTATTATTGAAATAATGTCGAAATATCAAGAATATTAACTAAGTACCACTCAAATATCAACTAGACATCATTAAAATATCATTTGAATTTCATTGAATATCCCTAAAAAATTCATATATATAATCTTTGCTTTCTTTGTTTTTTCAAGTCTTCATTGTGTAATAACGAAAACAACATAAGTAAGTTCCATACATATGGTTCAAAAATTACCATACAGCTATATATTGACTCAAATAAAACCGAAAATAAAATATTCTTTATACTAGGTAAACTAATTTGGTCCAAAAAAACCATCTGAAAAAAAATAGGAGTAGCCTATCATAACATACATGTGCAAACAAGCTAATCAAACATCTAGGAATGCAATACTTCCATTCGTAAATAAACATCTTTCTGCGAAATTAAAACAGAAAATGGTATCGGAAATTTACCTGTCCACAAGCAGTAGTCATTTTAGTCATGAAGACGTTTCCTCCCTCCAAACATGCGTTTGACAGAACTTCAACCTAGGCTTAGCTTATTATGTGAGATTCAACCGAAAAAAAAAAATGTTGACTTTCAATCGCGAATGCCTTGTTTTAGGATATAATTTTTGATGACCGTATACCATAAGTAGCCTGTAAGTTCATTAACCTCCTACAATCGTATGCATGTGCCACATAACCCGACTTCGTATACTGCTTCGTAATTCACATGACGAAAACATCAACTATAACGTAACATTAGCATTATGTTGCTTAAATATTACCAACTGCTCAAATCTAGTCGTATTTCACCGAATACGCATTTTGTCAATAACAATTCCTCATTACTTATACACTTCCCTATCTCCATTATATTAGCCTATAATCTCTTAAGATTATCGATCATAACAACGATTCCACCTAACGAAATCATTCGTTGCTTTAACTGTAGTGCAGTATACGTATAATCCATTCACATAATCTCATCACCTATCATGGTTTTACGGTATTCCGTAACACAAGCAATCACATATTCTCAGCAAAACAATGCGAGTGTTAATATTTCAGGTTCTACTTACTTACTTTTGGTGTCAAGTTATCGTCAAATTAAATTCTATTAATCTAGAAGACGGTCTAATACCATTCTGCAATGCACTGGAGTTGAATTACCCAATGAAAAGCATAAATCTTCAGAATTACATCGATAACGTCGGTTTTCAAAGCTTCACACAAAATAAACAAGCACTCCTACTCGTTGATTATAGATTTGAAACGTCAAAGACTACCTAACTCCATATCTTAAATAAGCTATAAGGATTCCTTTTTAATGACCCTACTCATAGAATTTTATCTTGAAGAATTAAACATTAACCATATTGCAATCATAAATTAAATTAAATATTAACTATCGTTCATCCAAATATACGTAATTTTAACTACGAAAATTTAAATATAAGGAACTTGACTTATCTTGCTTTCGTTATTCGATTGGGATGGTCTTCATTCTGGATCTCCCTTGGCTCCCGACTCGACTTGCGGTTCACGTCATCGTTGGTTACTGGTGACTGGCCTCGGGTGTGGGTGATGACGGCTGGCAAGGGCTCCCACCGGATTGTGATCCCATTCTTCTGGTTTAGTTAGCCATCGTATCTCCGTCGATTACGTGCGGTAAAAACATAATGAAAGATAGCATTAGGGAATAAATAATTTTGAATATATATTTTAGCTATCTAATAAGTTATTCGTGAAGATGCAATATTTAGCCCAATACTTTAGGTAGCTAGCTTAAAGAATAAGCTGCCGATCTCTAAATCTTCTTTAAGATTTCGGCTATGAGTTCGTGTTGGCAAATCTTATGGGCGATTCACTTCTTTCACGCCCGATGCTTTTACTTCGTACTTTATGGCTTATATACCGCCGTAATTATACTATTAGCAGATTTCTTCTGTAAATTCAACCTCTTCTTTTCTTGAATATCAATTCTTGCTCACAATCTCGTTCCGATGATCAATACGATTTTTTTAAAACGGTGTCGTCTTTTTTTTTACTCGGGACAACAATCTGATTCTTTTATCACGGCCATTTGGATTGCTAAGGTCCGATCGTCGCAATATCAACTCATGGCCTACTTGATTGGTTATATCTGCATTTTCTCTTTCATTATGTAACCTCCGTCATTTTTATCGCGATGCATGGCAAGTATTAGGGATGCAACTCCCGATCATGACGCAAATCGGGCAATGAAATGGTACAGGAGCAATAGATGTATTTGCTTTATGTACGGTTCAAGTCGACTTTCCTCTTCCCCTCCCCACCCCCACTCACTACGCACCAGTCCGTTTCACGCCTTCTTCGAGAACACCGACTTCATACATATCACAATGTTTAACGCTAGAACTACTGAAGACCATTTTCGACGTCCGAGAGGTTTTTGTCAGTGAGTTGAAAATACTAATCACGGATGAATTTCTATCCCTAACATTATTAACTGATCAGCTACGAGCAAGAATGTAGACGAAGTGAACTAACAAAGTATACAATACAGACACAGGAGATTCCTATGTGGTGTACGAATTTTGCAACATCATAGAACAGGGCCTCTCAGGGTGCATGCGCCTGGTGCATGCACTGTACATGGTGCAAAAGGCGACTTCGCTTGGTTGACCAGAGTGCAGATCCCCACTCCTCGATTTGGAGCAATAGCGCTGTCTCTCTCTGTCCCCACGCCTGTCTCGCCCACTCCCCCTGTCTCCCTCTTGCTTACTTGCTACGTAGCGCTCCAAATCCGAGCCGAGTTGAGCAGAGTTAAGCCAAGCTTAGCAGAGTAGCCCAGAGACGAAGCATTGGTCCGAGCCGAGTGGGACCGATGCACACTGCTCGGAGCTCTTACGCCTCGATTTGCACGCGTGAGATTTTGGGCGTTTGAGAGGCCCTGTCATAGAAGATGGTCACTCAATGTACGGCGTGGAATTCTCCATGATAAATTCACAGGACTCTACTTATTCAATAGAACACCGACTCAAACTCACTATCTATCGTTTATCAACGATGAGCTTCTTGTTTTTGTTGGAAGACGTTTCATTATGCCGATCGACTTCGTTCGCGTAGTACCAATATGACGGCACTCCAGTACATGAAACTTGCCCGGTGGTTTACACGCTAAATGCTCTATTCCCAAACAGTTGTACTGGAGGCTGAGGTCCTCATAACTGGCTCCGACGAACTTCTAATTTGACATCGTTGGACTTCATCTAATGAGGATATGTGAAAGATCGCATTCACGTTACCGAATCGCTCCGAAAGACATGGCACGTCCTATCCCGGAAGCCTGCAGTACGACTACTCCAGCAATGCCTTTTCTGGTAAGCAATACGTGTTCGCCTATGCTTGGTATAGGACTACCGAGCATTCGAATACTCAAGTTCAGCTCTTTTCCGTAATGTGTTACAAACATATCGAAGTTCATTACTGCTTTGTAATGTGTTATAATCATCTGGAACACTGCCATTGTTCTGATGTCGTGCTGGTAGTATCCACCTCTCCTAAATCAGTGTTTAGTTTCACTAAACACGTTTCTGAGATACCAGCGTCATTCCATTGCACTTGCTTTGCAAAGAGCTTATATAACTGCTCAAATCACGCTGTAAATAAAACGTTACATTAACTCATAAACTCCATATCTTGGTTCCTGAAATTTACACTGTTTCCTAAGTGTCTTAAAACCAAATTTATTACGAGCCCCAAATAGGCATCTATGAACACCTCACTTCAGCAACAGGTAATCGGTAGTGAAAATATAGTTACATTAGATGTTATTTGTAAACTATAAGAAAAAAATCATTGAGTTACAGATTGTCTATATAATAATATTTCGTAACAACTTTTTTTAAACACAGAGATAAATCAATATTAGAAAAACTGTGCTTTTCCTACTACTCCACAACTTATAAAATGTTTTAAATACCGGGCGAGTTGGCCGTGCGCGTAGAGGCGCGCGGCTGTGAGCTTGCATCCGGGAGATAGTAGGTTCGAATCCCACTATCGGCAGCCCTGAAAATGGTTTTCCGTGGTTTCCCATTTTCACACCAGGCAAATGCTGGGGCTGTACCTTAATTAAGGCCACGGCCGCTTCCTTCCAACTCCCAGGCCTTTCCTATCCCATCGTCGCCATAAGACCTATCTGTGTCGGTGCGACGTAAAGCCCCTAGCAAAAAAAAATGTTTTAAATAATTACTTCATGTACAAGCTTAAGCAAGTTCCGGACAACAACGGAAAGAACAAACCAGCATTTCCAACTAAGGATTGTTTTCATATTTATGCAGCAAGAGAACCCCAAATGGGCACCATGGCATTTAATGGGTTAAATAGCTTCATGCACATATTCTATATTACTTCAACACAACCTGCATGTCATATCGTACTGACGTGATGCGGCGCCAAGGACAGTACGAACATTGGCAGGGGGCCACTGTACTCACTCGATAAATGTATGTATAGTTGCTCGCTGTAGGAATAACAGAAGCAGAACTGAAAATTTACACATACACATCTCGCAAACTATTAACGCTACCCAAAGCATTACAACGCACATCTCTATAGTTCACGCAGTCACAGTTGTAATACATAAACTAGGCATGTTTCACTTAAAATAATAAAGTGATATACATGGTAATTCGTCTCTGTTTACTGAGAGAGTCGGTTGTATAGTACACGTCTCGTAGCTGCAAGCTAACTTTCGGGAAATGATGGTTTCGAACCCCACCGTCGTCAACCCTAAAGATGATATTTCTAGGTTTCCCATCTTCTCACCAGGCAAATTCTGAGCCTGTACCTGAATTAAATCCACAGCCACTTCCTCCTCATTTTTAGTCCTTTCCTGTTACATCGTCGCCTAAACCTTATCTGAGTTAGTGCGAACTTAAACTATTAACGAATAAAGATGATCTTCTCTGTTTAGTACATAAAGTTGTCTATCCTTCTCTGCAAGGATAGGATTTCTTACACTTTATTGCTTATCAAGCGTTTTGCTAATCGTGATATTTCATAATCAATACGAACAAACAGGCTACATGAAACACTTTGCATATGTTTGAAATGCACAAACAATAATATGCAAAATATCCATACAAAAATGACTAGAATATCGCGAAATATTCATATAAATATGGTATCAAAATACTAATAAGTTTTAAAAATCATTAAATCCGCACACAAGTATGTCCTTAAAGATGCCAAAAATCTGTAATACATGCCTTGAAATATGGACTTGTCGTACTAATAAACTGGCTTAAAATAGTGCAATATGTTCACAAAAATTGTTTGTCCTAAGTTACTTATCACTGGAACTATGGTTGAAGTCAATGAAGAAACATACATTCAAGATAGTTTTTGACAAACCATAAGTCATTATTCCGATATTTTTAAATTATTAGTATTATTTAGTGATTTGGCTTGTGATACATATCAAAAGAACACAAACATGTCATAGTTTTGTAAATGAGAACTATTTGGGCAACTAAGTGAGATTTAGAAAAGTCGCATGAGAGATATTTCTTAAATGAATAGCAAAAGCATCGTATAAAAATAATTGCCAAAGAAGATTACAGATGTTGAATTTCTGTGTCTCATTTGTGATCGTTACGGTGAGGTCTAGAAAGTTCATTGGCTGTTGGTTTCATGTTCTATTGTGAAACTGATGTTGCAGTGTAAGTTACTTAATAGGAGACATAGTTCGTCTAGTTCTTCGTTACTCCCATTGAAGAGGATTAATCAGTCACCCACATGTTATTTATAGAAAATCAACAGCAATCACTACAACCATACGCAATTTCTCATGACATCCATCCTCAAAAAAATGGTAACATTTCGCGCTATTCTTCATAGCATCAAAACTACCCTTACCTGAACGACGTAGAAGTAAAGAAATTCAATTCAGAAATAAAAATTGCCACGAGAAAAGGGTAATAATAGATAAAATGGTTAGAAACATCACAAAGAAAACAACATAAAATCTCATGCAAGAAAGTAAACACCTAAAATAAAACATTCAGTACCACAGTATCCCATTCATTGGAAAATTATCATACAAAATAACCGGAGCCCTCAGAAAACAAATATACTCTTCACCTTCTCAACCAAAACTAATCTGGGCCATATTCCACCACACTCAATTAATACACCAGATAAATTCAAACAGACTCGTGTATTTAAAATCATCTGTGAAAACTGTGAATGTCTTTACATTGGACAGCATGGAAGAGAATCTGACATCATATTTCAAGAACGCATGGTGACACTTCACCTACATAAGCATGAAAAATCAGCAGTTGCTGCACATCTACGTGACAAAGGATATGAAGTATCAAATATACACCATTTTCTCATCATTTTACACACACATCAAAAAATGATAAAACTGAACACTCTAAAAATTCATAGACATTAATTAATAGATCCTGAAAATATATTAAATGATGAAATTGAAAATGAATATTTAAAACACTATTAATCTTTAGCAGCAACTGCATATTTCTAAGACCTATAGTTAACCCAACACAGCAGTCAAATTCATAATTAATATAGCCCCTACTCTTCCATGAAATATAATATTCTTTGTAAACAATTTATTGTCAATCAAGTATGGCAACAATTAAATGTCATCATTCCATCAACTGATGATAGAAACGCGTTGTAGAATACAAATTAATAAAAATTGTGACTGTTAACAACTTTAATTATTTAATGACGAAATATACAGTATTTTATTCCTATGTTTTGTGATAAACGGGGGAATAATTTGAAAAAAATACCCTAAATACAATGTTACTAAATCACATATTTCCCATGGGCACAAGTGTTCTCCATGAGCTAATTAGTAGTTTTTCCAATGTTTTCTGACAAAGAGCGAAACTGGAGCAACTACCCAAAACAAAATATCACAAGAAAGCACTCACATTCCACGAAGCAAGAGTGCAGAAATTTGGTACAAGTGTTTCTTATAATTAAGGAAAGTAGATGTGATTTATTCCGCTGTTTTGTCATCAATGTAGTGAAATTTGGGTAAGTACGCTACACATATCACTAAATGGTAAACTTCCCACAAAGATAGAGGACAAAAATTTCGCAAAAGTTTTTCTTATAAGCTAATGTTTTCTGACAAAGTGGGATGAAATTGGGATAATTACCCCAAACACAATATCACTAAATAGCACACTTGCTACAAAGTTTTCGCACTTCTCACGAAGATAAAGGTCGAAAATTTGGCATAGGTGTTTCTTATAAGCCAATTAGGAAAATAAAAAGTTGCATTCCCTTGTTTTGTGATAAACGGGGTGAAACTGAGGTAACTACACTAAACGCGATATAACTACATGCTACACATTCCACAAAGGTATAGGGCTGAAATTTGGCGCAAATATTTCTTATAACCACTAATGTGTTATTCAGATGTATTGTGATAAAGAGGGGTGGAATTGGGATGAGTATCCTTAACACAATACCACTCAATCGTACACTTCCCACAATATTAAAGGGACATAATATGGCACAAAATGTTCTTATAAGCTCAATAGAAAAATATTTACGCTCATTCCGGTGTTTTATGATAAATTGGGTGAAAACAAGTATGAAAGAAGGCCGAAATTTGGCACAACCATTTCTTATAAGCTAATTAAGGAAGGTAAATATCCTAAACACAATATCACTAAATCATATACTTCCTACAAGGATTCAGGGCTTAAATTTGGTGGTAAAAATGAAATGTCGTATGGCTTTTAGTGCCGGGATATCCCAGAACGTGTTTGGTTCGCCAGGTGCAGGTCTTTCCATTTGACTCCCGTAGGCGACCTGCACGTCGTGATGAGGATGAAAATGATGATGAAGACAACACATACACCCCGCCCCCGTGCCATTGGAATTTACCAATTAAGGTTAAAATCCCCGACCCGGCCGGGAATCGAACCCGGGACCCTCTGAACCGAAGGCCAGTACGCTGACCGTTCAGCCAACGAGTCGGACAATTTGGTGGTAGGAGTGTTTCTTATAAGCTAATTAATGTTTTAGTCCGTTGTTTTATGATAAAAAGGGGTGCAGTTTTGTTAACTACCCTAAATACAATATTACTAAATAAAACATTTCTCACATAGTTACAAAGTTTTGTTATAAACGGGGTGAAATTCAAGTAACTACCATAAACGCAGTGTTACTAAATAGTACACTTCACACGAAGGCAGAGACCTGAAATTTGACACAAGATTTTCTCATAAGTTAATTATTAAAGAAATTAAGAATGTTTTATTCCGATATTTTGTGATTAATGGGGTGAAATAGTATTAACTCCGCTAATTACAAGAATTAATTCTCGAACTTCCCACGAAGCTGGAGATGTGAAATGTGGCACGATTTTCATAAACTCATTATCAAAAGTGAAGATGTTCCATTTCGATGTTTTGTGATTAAAAGGGTTAATCTGGGTACCCTGATTACAATACTATTAATTATCACATTTTCTGAAAATCTAGGGGGCTGTTCCTTGTAAGCTAATTACGAGAAGTGTAGAAGTTTTATTCCGATGTTTTGTGTTTGAGATATAAAAGATAACACATTACCCCCCAGGGTCATTTCTATCTCCAGAAGTGGAAGCCACATTTATAAATTTTCTGACTTCCAAGTCCTTCTGCCAAGAGTCACGACGAGGCAGCCCATGAGTTCCTGAAGCAATCTGTATCAAACATACTAGTAATAATTACGTTAACCCATTCAGAACAATTGTACTTTATATGGTACACAACATTTGTAGTTTATATTCTAATAGTTAATCTTGTTTTTTAATGCTCAAAATTTTCTTTAACGTGTTTATGAATGAGGGGCTGCTTGGATGAGGCGGTAGAGGCGTGCTCGGTTCACCCGTAAGGACGTGGGATCGATTCCCCGTCAGGAAGTCGAAAAATTTAAGAAACTAGATTTCCACTTGCTAAGGTGTACATGGCTCTCAGGCATACTAAGCCTACACCAAAAAATGAGTCCCAGGTTAATGCCTTGGGGTAATAGCGGCCGGACGAACAGTTGACCACTCTACCCCACCAAGTACCGAGGTTACGGATGGTGGAAGACTTTACCTTCCACCCTTCCAAGGACCGTCATTCCCTGTACGGAAATGACTTTGTTTTGTGTTAATTAATAACTCGTCTTCCACTTCCGCCGTTGCCGTCTATTAGGTCTTAATAATAATAATTTCGAGTAGCTATTGCTAGTCTGGTGCAGCGTCATCAGCTGTGTTTGCGAAAACGCGTGGTATTGTAGTAGAGGATAGAATTCTGTGTGATATGTGAGTTGCGGAATGTTGGAGATAATTTAAACACCCATTCCGAGGCAGGGAAATTAATCACTTAAGTTTAAAACTTCAACCGGGCCGGGAATCGAATCCAGGGCCCTTTGAACCGAAGGCGACTACGTTGACTACTCAGACAAGGTGGTGGATAGGTCTTAATGAAAAGAGAAGAATAAAATAACGACTGATTGCAATCATGGATGAGCACACAACCTTAATCTTGTAGCTTTTATGAATGAAGGAATGTCGTTTAATGTTGTAGATCCGATAGTTATCGTGGATAGTATTTTCTTCTTATACGACAGTTAGTCATAAATTCTTAAAAATAGGTCATTCCACTTTTCAACCCAACCTGTACAAGAACATATAATAAAATATTCTTATTCTTCTGTAAACTTGCTGTTAGTAAAATATTACCATTTCGCCGGCTCAGTTTAATACTACTACAGATCTAGTGATATGATAGTGATTATTGTTTTAATAATGTTATTTGCTTTACGTCCCACTAACTAGTTTGACGGTTTTCGGAGACGCCGAGGTGCCAGAATTTATTCCCGCCGGAGTTCTTTTACGTGCCAGTAAATCTACTGACACGAGGCTGACGTATTTGAGCACCTTCAAATACCACCGAACTGAGCCAGGATCGAACCTGCCAAGTTGGGGTCAGAAGGCCAGCGCCTGAACCGTCTGAGCCACTCAGGAAAGAGGAATTAAAATTAGGCAACCGTCCTCTATCAACACTAATATGAGGGAAATGTAGAAGAGGACTGAGCCTTCAAAGACTGAGGATATCAGCAAAAGAAAGGGAGGGCCACGAAGTACGAGAAGCTGAAAGACTTCTAGGCCTCGTAAACCTGACACCGTCGGGGTCGGAAGGGAATGAGAGTTGATCAAGGACCGAGCAAATGGCTGTGCGGTTTGGGCCATGTAGCTATCAGGTTGCATTCGGGAGATTCTGGGTTCGAACCCCACTATCGGCAGCCCTGAAGATGGCTTTCAGTGGTTTCCCATTTTTACACCAGGAAAATGCTGGAGCTGTACCTCAATTAAGACCACGGTCGCTCCCTTCCCACTCTTAGCCCTTTCCTATCCTATCGTCGCCAAGTGTCGGTGCGACGTAGAGCAGATTGTAAAGAGAAAAAGGTTGACCAAGGGAGGTCGGATAGGAAAAATGAAAGTAAGGTGCCTGGTACAAGTAGGTAAAAAAGCGATGTCAGACTCAATTAGAGGCCCCGTGGTCACCATCCCACACTCCAAACTAAGAGCCCTTCGGTTTCTCCTTTCAGTCGCTCCTTACAACAGACAAGGGATATTGTGTATGTATTTAACCACCCTCACCCACAGGGAAGCTACATCCCAAAAGCGTCATTTTCCAGATACAGTATGCGTACTACTAGTACTAAGATGTGGTCATTCCTCCCCTGAAGGAGAAGGCGGGCCTCTTAGAGGGTAACGCCGTCTCTCAGGCCGGGAGATTTGTTACGGTGAAGGAGATGCTCGGAGAAGCTGAGGGGTTTGGCGGCCGTGGCCTATACTAGGAACTGTCCCAGCATTCACTTTAGTGCAGGAGATGGAAAACCACGGAAAACCAATCTCAGTACAGCTGACGGTGGGGACCAGCCGTGAGGTCCGGCCCTTTTCCTTCTCCCGAATACAGAGGCGTAGAGCCACGGTAGAGCCGTGACCACCCCTCCTCCTCTGCTCGGTTGGCCGGCCAGAGTGCAGAGCTATCCGACTACGGATCAGCCGCGGCCACCCGTGGGCCCAGACCTACTCTGTATCTACCGACTATATAGCATTTGCATTTCCAGAACCCACACACGTAAAGTTTCATTGTAAAACTCGTACGCGTGTTAAGCTGGCAAATGAGGACTTCCGAGAAAATAACTTGTTGAAAAATTAAAAACGTTCCAAATTTAATGCAATAATAGTTCAACAAAATCAGCAAGTACATACGGAAAAAGCTGTTAAAATATGTGTACGGCCAGAAAGCTAATAAACATGGTGAATATTTTAAGAACAAAAGTTAATATTTGCTTTCATTGTATCTAATGGAGTCTTCAAAATATTCTTCTGGAATTCATATTTTCAAGTTAAATTACTCTTGTTATGTCCACGTCCGTAGCGTAATGGTTCTTGCTATTAGTTACCATCCTTGGAGACCCGGATTCGATTCCCGGTACAGCGAGAGGTTTAAGATCATAAAATCTGGTATGTGGTTAACAGGGTCTATGCAGCTCACCTCCGTTGGAAGGTGTGCCTGGGAATAGCTGGACAACCTGGAGACGAGGAGACGAATTTACATTCTTTTATTTTTGAAATAAACTATCGCTTTTATAAATAGTAAAAATGACATATTATACTCTCTTTGAAGCATGCGATGGATTTTGTGGCCTTTGAGTAGACCACTTGTCGTATTAATTATTATTTATAAATGTCGCAAGTAGTTCAAGTGTGGTTGTATGATTTGGCAATGAACTCTATATTGTTCGCTATGAAGTGCATCTTTTCATTTGAATATTTTTATACGCTTTCTACGAAAGGAATCCTCGACGAGATCTAATTATTGAGGTGATATTTCTCTTAGTCTCTTATTCTTTACACTCACTGATATCTTTTCAGAATTTGTTCTATCCAATAAGGGCTGCCTGGCCGAGGCGGTAAAGGCGTGCTCGGCTCGCCCGGAAGAACGTGGCTTCGAATCACCGTCAGGAAGTCGTAAAATTTAAAAAATGAGATTTCCACTTCCGGAGTTGCATATGGCCCTGAGGTTCACTCAGCCTACAGCAAAAATGAGTATCAGGTTCAGTCCTGGGGGCAAAGGCGGCCGGGCGTAGAGCTAACCACTCTACCCCATCACGTGCCGAGGTTAACAAGCCTTTACCTTCCACTCCTCCAAGGGCCTTCATGACCTGTACGGAGGTGACTTTGCTTTTGTTCTATCCAATATCACCCCTTTGAATGTCGTTATTACGGTAGCTCTCTACATCATATCGAACATGAACCGTCCTACGCTCGCCGGCTTCCTGCTTCTTTATAGTTTCCAATAACCATGCTTTGAAACAGGGTCGCTGCGTCTGATGTCTGGGAGAAGCTACGCCCAGAAATCTTCCATCAGGGAGTTAATTGCCACGAATTAGTAGAGACGAATTTAGAACAATATCTTGTTAGAGATGAACTGACCGTAATTTCGATTTACAATTTCCCTAGATAGTAAAGAGAATATTTCATGATATTTTGGAGATGGAGTCGTAAACGGCATCGCTACACTGCCTTGGCTTGGAATGTAATTGCAAAGCAAAAATAGCAATCCATTTACGTACAGCTCATGAAGGCTCATAAAGGAGTGAAAGTTAAAGGCTTCTACTATGATGATGCTTGTTGTTTGAAGAGGCCTAACATCCAAGGTCATCGGCCCAACTTCTACTATCCGTAACCTCAGCACTCGTATATACCTTTTAGTGAGCGAGCTCCTCCCGGTCGACATATCAAGTGGCCTTAGATTACAGTTTTGCAAGTGTCATCACTCATCTTATTAGCTGCCGTCTTCGGAAGCCCGGGTTCGATCCCGGTATTGCCAGGGATTTAAGAACGGCAGAAAGGCTGGTATGGTACATGCACCTCGCCCTCATTGGAGGGTGAGCCAGAAAAGAGCTACACCACCTCGAAACGAGGATATTATTATTAGTAGTAGTAGTAGTAGTAGTAGTAGTAGTAGTAGTAGTATACTCGTTGGCTGAATCGTCAGCGTACTGGCCCATGGTTCAGAGGGTCCCGCGTTCGATTCCCGGGCGGGTCGGGGATTTTAACCTTCATTGGTTAATTCCAATGGCCCGGAGGCTGGGCGTTTGTGCTGTCCCCAACACCCCGGCAACTCACACACCACACATAACACTATCCTCCACCACAATAACACACAGTTAGCCCACCCTCGTCGGAGGGTCTGCACTCTGCTAGATACAGCCACACGATTTTTTTTATCGAGCCAGATTTGGTAATTTTTTTTAAGAAATCGTGTGCAGTAATCACATAAATAATGCAATTTAAAATTTTACCAAACTTTCCGTACTATCCTGAAAAAACTGGACAGTGGATTCTCTTCCAATTAAAGGCAAGCAAAGATAATTCGCTGACTATACACTAGTGGCACATAAAGTCTTATTTCTCCCTCAGACGAGGTATTTTATCTTGCGCTCGAGTGCTTTCATTTTATTTACTTACTCTAGTTCGAGGGTGTGCCATATAGGGTATTTTTCCTGTTTCCACACTGCATTATTCCGAGACAAATACAGAAATCAAGTTACCCTCTACTCAACTCGACAGTTCCTACCTGCGCTGATGTATGTGCGCGTAAATTTGTGACGTTCAACTGCAGTTGAACTCTGACATTTAAATATGACACACAAGATGAATGCTGGTACTGGAGCGCCTTCCTTGTTATCAGATTTGTCCTAGCTAGTACTTCAATAGCAGAATGCATTATAATATAATTACTATTTGTATTTTTATCTTGTTTATGGGTTGACTTACATTGTCAAAATCATGATGATTTGCATATATACAGTAAAATAACAAGTTCATGTGCCCTCTATTCTCTGTCGAAAAAAATGTATCCGAAAGACTAGAAGGCCTAGGAAGATATAAGTCTACAGGCAGATATCTCCTAACCCGGAAGGATGCATAAATACTTAGTGACCAAAAGTTCCTTCGGAAGTTCCAAAGACGGGGAGTTTTCTGAAGAAAACTGAAATTGAAACAGGAGTACGTTTTATTATCCTAAAGTGATTATACTTTCTCTTCTATTATATTCTTAAGAAAATCTACCTGGGCAGTCTGGAATTAGGAAATCATTAAGAGGAACGCAAAGTGAGAAGATGGAGTCCGAAAATGAACAATGCATGCAGGCATCGGGAATAAAAGCACGTATTTCTACGAACCAAAGGGACGTGACATTTCATTTCAAAATTACCCCATGCATTGACGGGCATTCGAACCACGGCCTTTTTGGTCAGAAGCCAATGACAATGCCACGCGGCTATCACGTTTCCAAATTCAAGAATATTTGAAAATTCCCATTGGTGACAGTAGTCCAGTGCCATACAGTAAAGGTTTCATATTTTGTGTGAGGAACTGGCACAAGTAAGGGAGAGCGCCGCCAGACTCAGATAGGGACTGTTAGCTCGAAGCACATTCAGTACATGTTCTATAACGTAGGCCCTACCTCATTTCATCAGCCTACCAGTGAGCTCCATTTGACTTCCTCTAGCAAGTTGAACGCATCGAGAGGCTTATTTGTTTCACTGTTTATGATCCCTAGTCATTTGGTTTGAATCTGATTACTGAACAGGCATAAATAGTTTATTCCTTTTCAATCTGCTTTCCGTCGCACGGACAGACTAGTTCTTATGGCGATGACGGGACAGGAAAAGGCTAGGAGTGGAAAGAAAGTGACCGTAGCCTTAAATTAGGGTAAAGCCACAGAATTTGCCTGATGTGAAAATTAGAAACCACGGAATTCCATCTTTAAGGCTGCCGGCAATGGGGTTAGAGCCGTCTATCTCCCGAATGCAAGCTGATAGCTACGTGACCCACCCACGCAGCTACAAATAAGTAAATAACTAAACAAATTATAAATACATCAATAAATAAGAAAGGCTGGTCTCGCGGTGTAGGGGGAAGCGGGTTCGATTCCCGGCCAGGTCGGGTATTTTTACCTGGACCTGAGGGCTGACTCGAGGTCCACTCAGCCTACGTGCTTACAATTGAGGAGCTATCTGACGGTGAGATGGCGACCCCGGTATAGAGAACCAAGATTTTTTTTTTTTTTTTTTTTTTTTTTTTTTTTTACTAGTTGCTTTACGTCGCACCGACACAGATAGGTCTTATGGCGACGATGGGACAAGGAAGGGCTAGGAGTGGGGAGGAAGCGGCCGTGGCCTTAATTAAGATACAGCCCCAGCATTTGCCTGGTGTGAAAATGGGAAACCACGGAAAACCATTTTCAGGGCTGCCGACAATGGGGTTCGAACCTACTATCTCCCGAATACTGGATACTGGCCGCACTTAAGCGACCGCAGCTATCGAGCTCGGTGAACCAAGAATAAAGGCCGAGAGGATTCGTCGTGCTGATCACCGATACCTCATAATCTGCAAGCCTTCGGGCTGAATAGCATTCGCTTCGTAGGCCATGGTCCTTTGGTTTTTAAATTAGAAAGCTGTCGATTTTTCAACTGGTATTACGCTAGTCATGTAAAAACGTTTAATATAATTCACATCTACGTGTGTTATTGTTTTCTGACGAAGATTTAGGTGGTTTATTGACCTTTATATAAGAGTTTATGTTGTAAACGAGAAGATGTTTATAATGATACAAAACGCCCGTCATTAGATAATGACTACGTTTGTTCCTTATTCATCACGCTCTTACAACGGTCTGAGTTCTTTTTGTTTTTTTTTTTGTTTTTTTTTTTGCTAGTGGTTTAAAGTCACACTAACGCACAGGTTTTCAATGACGTAAGGATGAGAAAGGGTTAGGAATTGGAAGTTAGCGGCCATGATGTAAATTAAGGTATAATCTCAGCATTTGTCTGTTGTGAAAATGGGAACCACGGAAAACCATCTTCAGGATTTCCGAGATGGGATTCGAACTCACTATCTCCCAAATGCAAGCTCACAGTTAGGCGATTGAACAGCGTAGCCTACTCGCTCAGTCCAGGGTATTTTTTTAAATATTTCCTTCAAGAAATGAAGTCATGCCTAGTTTGTACCTCATTCCCTTCGATTAATAAGATGTAGGTCATGCAACACGCTCACATTCATAGCAATATTGCGTGCTTGCAGTCCCTCACCACTCTTCATCCTGGCAACACAGAAGCAGTGGTCTCGTTAAGAATAAGACAAAGATGCTGGATGGTATTATTGTAAACTAGTATGTAGCACGGACGTTTGAAGTATTAATCATGTGTGTTATGAGTCCGTTCACACGAAGCCGCTGCTCCACACCAACAACGACATTTTCAGGTACATCTGTGGTCAGTGGCGGCGATAAGGACCCCGCAGACCCCACGGGGCGGGGGCAGCGCATGGCTTGTGTGGGGCCCATGACTGGTTCTTAATTCAGCAGCTGAAAAATGATTGATAAAGCTACGGCACACAACACAGTATTATTTGTATTACATATGATTATTCCAAACTTAGGCCGTCCTAGTACAGAGCTTCTTTCATCAATAGGAGCAGACAGTTATTTCTGAAAGAATGTGGGTTTCCCAACCTGTTCCAACAATAGCCATCCCTTGCTGCCACTCACAACAATCAACAAGGCCTTTGAAGTTCTGAAAACCCAGTAGTCAGCGAAGATGCGATAACCAAGACATCCTCCTTATCTAAACTCTAAATACTGAAGTTTCGAGCAGGTTTATAACTCTCGGCAGTCAGTGTAGCTAAGTAGGCTTACGATGGACCGTTGAGTTGTAAATTATTTGGTCCTAGGAACAAGATTATTTCTTAATATTGTGACGGTCAGCGTGTTTTTGGTTACTATACTTGGAATATGCATTTCATGTGTGTGTGCTCGTACCATTTAAGTGTATTATTTTATTTCCTTCGGATTTGAAAACTAAATTATGTAATTATTATTATTATTGTTATTATTATTATTATTATTATTATTATTATTATTATCGCTGCGTCGTTGTTATTCTTCTTCCCCCTATCTATCTCTTTACCCTTCAGGGTTGGCTTTTCCCTCGGGACTCGGTGAGGGATCCCACCTCTACCGCCTCAAGGGTAGTGTCCTGGAACTAGCAGACTCTGGGTCGGGGGATACAACTGGAGAGGATGACCAGTACCTCGCCCAGTCGGCTTCACCTGCTATGCTGAACAGGGGCCTTGTGGGGGGGATGGGAAGATTGGAAGGGATAGACAACGAAGAGGGAAGGAAGCGGCCGTGACCTTAAGTTAGGTACCATCCCGGCATTTGCCTGGAGGAGAAGTGGGAAACCACGGAAAACCACTTCTAGGATGGCTGAGGTGGGAATTGAACCCACCTCTACTCATTTGACCTCCCGAGACTGAGTGGACCCCGTTAGAGCCCTCGTACCACTTTTCAAATTTCGTGGCAGAGCCGGAAATCGAACCCGCGCCTCCAGGGGTGGCAGCTAAACACACTAACCACTACACCATAGAGGCGGACTCGTTATTCATTGTAATAATATACAACTTTGTACTACGAAATAAACTTGTAACTGGGAAACGAGGAGCCCATTTTCAATTATTCTGGAGGGTGGGGGCCAGCTTCTTAGCGCCGCTATTGCCTGTGCTGTTGGTCCTTTCGACTATTTCCGCTTGTTCTTAGTACAACAGTAATAATACTGTCTTCAAGAACATCGTTATGCACTTCAAAGCACGTACCCAAAGACTCAACATTCTGATTCACAAATACACATTTAAACTTAACGTTACAACAGCACCTTTGACTGTAGGCACATGCAGAAGACGCCTGACAGAGAGAGATGTTACGTACCTTTGCTCGGCATGCAAAATACGTCAGATAGGCAGAATCCATGTTTATGGACACACAAGGTCGTTCTTACGCCAAGAGTGGCACCTTTCCTGAGTTGTTTTTCCTGTTAGAGGTAAATACCATAAACGACGCAACATAACTTTTAAAATATAATGTTAATCTTATTGACTTTATGTCCCTTCTTCTTCTTCTTCTTCTTCTTCTTCTTCTTCTTCTTATTCTTATTCTTATTCTTCTTCTTCATCTGTTTACCCTCCAGGGTCGGTTTTCCCCTCGGACTTCCTCAAGGGAAGTGTCCTGGAGACTCTGGGTTGGGAGATAAAACTGGGGAGGAGGATCAGTACCTCGCCCAATGGCCTCACCTGCTATGCTGAACAGGGGCCTTGTGGGGCATGGGATGTTTTGGAAGGGATAGACAAGGAAGAAGGAAGGAAACGGCCGTGGCGTTAAATTAGGTACCATCCCGGCATTTGCCTGGAGGAGAAGTGGGAAACCACGGAAAACCGCTTCCAGAATGGCTGAGGAGGGAATCGAACCCCCCTCTACTCAGTTGACCTCCCGAGGCTGAGTGGACCTTGTTCCAGCCCTCGTACCACTTTTCGAATTTCATGGCAGAGCCGGGAATCGAACCCAGCAGCTAATCACACTAACCACTACACTACAGAGGCGGACACGTCATTAGTAAGAATATTTATGTATTTGTGAAAATGAAAATCCACAGCCTGTTTCCAGTCATTTGACCGGGTCAGGGATGGAATGAATGAAGCCCCCATCTAGCGGCGAGGACAGGAAATGTGCCGGGTGCCGAAGCCTGTCGCACTCCTCTGGGGCAATGATAAATGACTGATAGATGAAATGAAATGTGAATGGAGAGCGTTGCTGGAATGAAAGATGACAGGGAAAACCGGAGTACCCGGAGGAAAACCTGTCCCGCCTCCGCTTTGTCCAGCACAAATCTCACATGGAGTGACCGGGATTTGAACCACGGTATCCAGCGGTGAGAGGCCGGCGCGCTGCCGCCTGAGCCACGGAGGCTCTTATGGATTTGTGTGCCAACTATTTTCTTTATTTTGGGAAGGCGAGGGGGCGCGATTAGGAAATTGTAGAAAGTATAATGTTTAAACGTAAAGTACCCTAAATTAAATCAAATGTATCCCTGTGCAGTTCCATTGTTAAGGACATCTCAGTTCACGATAGCAAATCCCAGGAGACTCAGAAGGTCATGGCCGCAAAAAAATAGGCGGGATGTTGCAGCTTAAGTCACACTGCATGAACTCAGCTTTCACGGACAAAAACTTGACCCAAGGTCGTGAGCTCGCTGGTGACCTTGACACTTGCCCGCCTCACTGCTTCGTTCAGCATTTACAGTGCGTATTGCCAGTGAACGCACAGTGTAAAAGAGTGTGTCATTATTTTGTAAGGTGAAGTACCTAATTGGTTGGCAGGTGTTTCAGAACACTATTTAGAAAAGCAGAAGAGAATATTGCAAGCCAACTACACATGCGCGTGGAGATGATCCGATCGATTGGAGGGCGCTCGACTCGGTCTGCCGGGCTGGAGGTCACTGACCCCGCCTCGCCTAGCCTCAACCCGGCCGGCCGGGGGTGTTTCCGGCTTGCGCTTCCCGGCTTCAAAATATCCCGCAATTTTATTACAAGTAATCTAATTTGTTGCACCCTATAGGTCAAAAGTAAATGGGAAAAATAATTATATTCCTCTACACATATTTCCAAGTGTAAATAGTTTTCAGTCGTCCACATAATCTACTTTTCCTGATGTGAAATTCCTGTTAAAACCATACTTCTTGTCGCCGTAAGACGTATTCTGTGTCGGTGCGACGTAAAGCCAATAGCATTTTTAAAAAAAACGTACTTCAACGGATATTCACAGAACTAAGTGTACCACAAGATCAAATCTAAAGAATTCGAATTAACCTACTGTAATTCCAGGCAAGTGGCTAGACCCAAGATATAGAAACGTTCCAGCTGCTGTGGCCTGTGTCACACCTGTCTGGATGAGTGGCTCAGATTGTAGAGCGCTGACCTGGCTCCAGCTTGGGGAGGTCGATCCCGGCTCAGTCTGCTGGTATTTGAAGGTGCTCAAATCCGCTAGCCTCGTGTCGGTAGATTTATCAGAACGTAAAAGAACTTCTGCGGAATAAAATTCTTGACACATCGGCATCTACGAAGATAGTAAAAAGTAGTTAGTGGGACGATTTTTTTTAATTGTTTTACGTCGCACCGACACAGATAGATCTTATGGCGACGATGGGATAGAAAAAGACTAGGAGTGGGAAGGAAGCGACCGTACCCTCAATTAAGGTACATCTTCAGGGCTACCGACAGTGGGGTTCGAACTCACTATCTCCCGGATGCAAGCTCATAACTGCGCGCCCCTAACCACACAGTCAACTCGCCTGGTATATTATTATTATTATTATTATTATTATTATTATTATTATTATTATTATTTAATTGAAGATGGTTTTCCGTGGTTTCACATTTTCACACCAGGCAAATGCTGGGGCTGTACCTTAATTGAGGCTACGGCAGCTTCCTTCCCACTCCTAGCCCTTTCCTATCCCAGCGAGCTGGCTACGCGGTTCGGGTCACGTAGCTGTGATTCTGCATTCGAGAGATAGTAGATTCGAACCCTATTGTCGGCAGCCCTGAAAATTTCTTTCCGTTGCTTCCCATTTTTGTCCGGGCAAATGCTGGGGTAGTACTTTAATTAGGGCCACGGTCGCTCCCTTCCCAGTCCTACCCCATCGTCTATCTGTGGCAGTTCGACGTAAAGCAAATAGTAAATATCTCAGCAGTAAGTGGAATGGACTGATTATTTCTGATGCCGGCTATCTTTGCGCCAAGGAATTAATCTGACACTCATTTGTGTGGCAGGCTGAGAAACCCTGTTGCCCACTTTCCTCTCCAAAGTCGTGGTTTAATTTCTAGATTACCTCGTCTCAGAACCGAAGACCGAAAGCAAATGTAACGTAGTGTCACCTGCTGTTGCCCTCTCTGAGTTATAAAGACGAAGCAGTGCACTTGTTATAACAATAGTCAAGGTGGTTTGGACAACTACAACTTCTCTTGGGCAATGTCTTTAGTATACAGTGGTATTTACATCACCTAGTTACGTAGAGCAATGACGCTAATGACCCGCTACTAACATTTACCAGTAGGACAACGACGACAAAGACTGACCATTGACATCATTTCCCAAATATTTACTTTCCGTGATATATACAAACCGTTTAATTATTTTTTGATAGCATTGACGATTTTTTGATAGGACGACGACTTTCTTTAGAAAAATTAAGTTAACAACTGAGCTTTTCAGAGGTCAACACATGCCAATGTTTCAAATTAATTTCAGATGATCAGGTTAAACACTAACACTGAAATTCAATTCCTCCGCGGTGCTTACAATTCTTCAGCGTCAGTGCGTCTGAGTGTTATGAAAGGTGTTGCTCATAGGGTTAGTCGTGCTACAATAGCACTGTCTAGCCCAGTGAGGCAAGCAATGGCATACTACTGAAACTTTCCTAAGTCACTGACTAAATTTACAAACATTTATAAAACTGCATTTATATTGAAAATATGAATATCTGCATTTAACATGAAAATTATGAAAATTTATTAAATAAAATACACAATCGTCGAACCCTGGACTCACACTTACTTCTTACCTGCTTACTTACACATACGCTATTTGAAGGGCGCCAGCTACCACTCAGTGCAGCAATAATAGAATGAGAATCTTGACTATCTCTAGGGTGTGGGGTAATAAGCTTACTTTTGACAATATACCATATAAGTTCTGCGAAAAGGAGATTGGCGTTCGGTTTCCCCATTAATTTTGAGGTTAAGATATTTTACTGTCATTGAAATAAAACTATGCATTCGTTTGATAGAACAAAATATATTCTTTAAATAATATATAAAAATAGTGAGTCTTGTTGCGATAAAACAGATTAGAATATGAAATTATGACATTGCAACTGAAAGAAACTAGGCATGAATTTGAATTCTTCTTGACCGGACATTTAACAATTTATACGAAATATTTCCCTCACTGATTCACTTGACTGTACCTTGAACACTTTGAGTGTAATTACGACGTAATCCTTTGATCTGGTGTTTACTGTAGATGTGTCACGCCTAACTTGGTGATACACCCTTGTGACTGCTTCTTCTCCATATCATCTGACTTCTTTGTAAGTCAATATGGTATTACCTCATAGCAGGTGGTATCCCTCTCTGACTCCATGGTAAGCCCTTGCGTCCGTGTCTTCAACTAAGTGACGGACCAACTTTGGCCTCACTCTCTCAATGACCAATGATTAATGGCTCACTGTGTCTTCTCCATCTCTCGTTCACACTCGTTGACTGACCGACTGAGGCCTCTTCATCTCGTAGACTTCTTCACTGTTCAGCTTCCGTTTAACTAAAGACTGACGCTACAATATGCAGCCACCCTTTTATAGACGTTGGTTGACACAGCTACGTAATCTCCAGAAATAACAATGACATACTCCCACAACGCCTCAAACTGTTGCATGTAATGGTGAAATCCCCCGGGGCTCCCTAAGAAACTCAAAGGAACAGAGCTCAGTGCTAAGTGAGCACGATGACGTAGTCATGACGTGGCGATGACTTGACAGAATCGCCAGCAATATTGCACACTGTAACGATGCCATATCCAACATCTGATATATAACAATTCTCACTGTACATGTATTGAGTGTTATTTTACACACACGTATATATGCATACATCTAAGCATAATCCTGCAAGCGACAAGCAGTGCATAATGGAATTGAATAATAATTATAACAAAATAATAGTAATCTCACAGATAAAATAACAATAATAATACTGACATAATAATAATAATAATAATAATAATAATAATAATAATAATAATAATAATAATAATAATAATAATAATAATAAAATACAGATATTACCTTGTAACGGGATTTGAACCGTTACACTACCTCACTCCTCATCGTGCCTAGTACTAGTCCTGGTTACTGAGTGTATGATTCGAAGCAGTGCATCGATTCATTCAAGTGTCCCAGCGAATCGATTCATAGGAACGGCGAGCTCACGGCACACGATTCAGTTGACTCGCAACAGACAGTGCTGAGTGGCTCACTCACGGATCAGTGAGACACAACACACACACGGTTCATTATCAGCGCAGTGGACATTGGCGGGGAGCCGATCTTCCGCTGCAGCGAGGCATACAGAGCCATAGCACACTGAAAGAATCGTACGTCATGACAGACTCTCGCTCTCAGCTCATTTGAAAATAATACCCATTTGCATTCACTGTCCTCTTCCTGCAGAGAGGTTTAAATAATATATGGGTTTATTTGCAGTGTTAAAAAGGTAGTCAAACATAATTCCAAAGTAACTAGCTAGTAAATAGGTAGGCTATTAGTTAATTATATTTATTAGTTTAATGAATCAGCCTATCTTATGACTATAAGTCATGCTCTTGACCACTCAAAATTGTCGGTTTTATATTGGAAAGAACCGCTCAGTATTTTCTCAGTTCGTATGTCACATCATTGCACAAGACTTCAATAATCGAATCACGAGATCACCAGTGTACGTGGACAGTGGGTAAGTGAGCCAACTGAGGCAATAAATTAAATAAAAATGTTGAATCAGAAAACCACAGGGCTGCTCTGCATCTCGGATAGCCTGTACATAACATGACGATTTAAAAAGTCCTCTACTGATAGAGACATATTTTCAAAGATGACCGAGTGAATTGGCCATGCGGTTAGGGTCCCGTAGCTATGAGCTTGCATTCGGAGGATGGTAGGTTCGAATCCTTTAAGATGGTTAAGATGGTTTTCCATGTCTCCTATTTTCACACAAGGCAAATGCTAGTGCTGTACCTTAATTAAGGCCACGGCCGCTTCCTTTCCACTTCAAGCCCATCGTCACCATAAGGCCTGTCTGTGTCAGTGCGAAGTAAAGCAACGTATTTGATTAATATTTAATACTAGCAATTGTACCCGTGCTTTGCTACGGTATTCCAAATCGTATACAGATATCGAAGTAAATTACTGTACATGAGTGATAATAATTTTTAAATTGCATGTAAATTGGCGTTATCCGAGTAAAAGCATAGGGGGGTCCGCAGACGTTGTTTCCAATGTAAAGTGCGAGTTGTGGAGTTGGCATGATAACGACAGGTGCACTTGTTTACCACAATTCACTATGTTTTAGAAACGTTGAATAGGATGAAATTTGTGTAAGATTTTCACACAGTGCATTACTTTTCAGATACTTATGCGACAGATTCAAACATAGAATTTGGCTCATAGATGGCTACTACGTGGGCCAATATTCGTGTAGAATTTGATGATCCCATCTTTCCTATAAGTGAATCAAACCATCAATTATACGTGTACAAACTGCAAAATTTAGGTAAATCCAGAAATAGAGAAAAATTTAATGTATAAGGGATAGAGATACGACAAAAGATCTTAGGACCAAAGTTGTAGATCACTCCAAATTGAACGGAGATTGTGCCATCCGTTTTGTGACACGACTTACCGTTTAGCCACGAAATACATCGAAAGGAAGGACTGCACCGTCATTAAAATTGCCTCCATATTTCGATATTTTTCGGGGGTAAAAATATTTTTTTTAAACATCTCGTAAATTTTCCGTCGGTTACATGCTAAAAGCTATAATTTCGCAAAATTTCAATTTTCTAACTCGTCTGGGAGATTGTGCTGCCATCTTGATATGTGAGAGTGGGTTAAAAATCAAGACTTTCAGGAAACTTTTAAGCCCATAAAACCTGTAGATTCTGGATAAATATCACCGAATGCGTTCTTATGCGGATTTGAAACTCCCAGCGTGTACCACTCAGAGAATTATAAGAATTTGAGATTTTTCTAGGGATCCTGAAGTCATCAGCTTGTCTGGTACCAAGTTTTAAATTTCTAAGATGCCTAGAATGGTCTCACTAATTCACGTCTGTTTTCATTTTTATGCCTTAATTTATATATATTGAACCCATGACCTTTGTGCCCTAGGAACATTATGCATAAATCGACAATCATTTAAAAGTTGGATTCTTGATAGCATGGATTTGACACGTGACGAGGGGGTGATTACCTTCGGTCCCACGCTCTGGGATACATGACGTCAGCCACACGTGTCGACGGCGGAAGAATCTCAAGTCATTTTTGTGAACTATTTCAAAGCGCGTGTACATGGCGTGACCCAAGCCAAGTCAAAAAATATTGTGCCTATCAAAGGGGGTCAATCATCTCACAAATCGAACCCGTATACATTTTAAATGTCCATGAACACTACCGCCAGAAATGTAGCAAGCATGTAGTCACTTTCAAAACTCTTGAAATTACAGTTTAGGTAAGTCAGAAAATTTATAGAAATTTATAGAAATTTTCTTGGCGGCAAAGGGAGATATCCGAAGAGAGGGGGTAACTGCTATAAATATGAAGGGACGCCATGACGAAGTCTCCTTCTCCGGCATTTGTGATACAAAGCGGACGAAAAATTGTTGAACTGCTCTGCGAAATCAAACCAACGAAAGTAGACTGAGTTCAACTGCAGATTTTAGCCATTGTGGCTAGGTCTTGTCTCCATGAGGAGATAGTTTTCTTGAGTGAAATAATTGTACTAAATAGGACGGTCAAAGTACTGAATAAATTCTAATGTGATTAAGTAATTCGTGTGCGGAAATAAATATAGTCCATCGTGTGCGCTCAGCAAACAAGTGAAGAGTATTTTCTTTTTTTTATGTTTTATTCCAGGAAACCTGAAGAAATATAAAAAATGGTTTGTAAAGCCATGAATGTAAAACTGGCTAAATAAAATGCCAGGGTCGCAGGTGAGCCCTATGACGAACAATGGTGTGACTACATGAGGTAGGTGACTTTCCATCTTACTACCTCTTATATCTTGTCTCATGATCTCTAAAAGTGTATTTGAATGGGGATATACGACGCAGTGGTCACCCCTACTAAGTTTTGTAAATGTGAGAGTACGACTAAAAGAGTCATTTGTTTCATTTTCCACTTGGATAAAATTTTGAAGTCTTGCGAGTGCCGTATAATGTTGTAAAAAGTTATTGAATAGGGTTCCGAAGTGATATCACGTCCAATGTAGATCGTCATCCGTGTGAGTGTACTGCCTATATTTTGTGATGTCAAATTAAGATCTTCATTCGACGTAAATTTTTCCTGTCTGCAATTTGAGTTAATAATGTAGAAATCCATGGTCACTCATTTTCAATCGAGGGGAAGCGCGCTGTCGGGTGATAATCTAGGGTGATGAATTTGGTCACGGAGAGAAACGTTTTATCTAGGCCCATTTTAAACTGTGTCTGACTGACAATAAAAGATCTAGTAGAATGTTTCAGTCATTTTCTCGTAAAAATCAAGTTATTAAATACGATATCCTTTATGCGAAGTTATTCATGATTAATGCATTTTGCGATATTAGACGTCGAGATTTCTAGTAAGGATTTTATTCCAGTTCTTTGTCGATGATAATTGTGGAGCTGGGAAACAGAGGTTAGTTTTGTTGATATGAGATTTGTGAATCAGGTTGGACCTGTCATTGAAGCCGGGACATGGAAGCCCGAGGAATATTTTATATGAGTTGAGATGAGATGTGCGAATCAGGTTAGAGTCCTGTCATTGAAGCCGGGACACGATAGCCCGAGGTATATTTTATAATGTTGGGAATGGAAAGAAATTCATAGAAATCCATAGCAGTGTTAATTCGCGACGCGTATAATTAGTGTGGGCATCTTGAAGCTTAATCTGTGCATTTTGTTGGTTAGAATATCGTATTTGTTTAATTTTGTCGGCAGAGTTTAAAGAGAGCATTTTGAGAAGCCAGTCAACTGGAATAAACCAGGTGTTTCATGTAACTGCCAAGCGAACTTGGGGACGAGAGGCCTCAGCTGTGATAACGGGACAGGCGTGGAATTGAGATTGTACTGTATTCTCGGCCGGGAAAACGTTAAAATGCTGGATTTAGTTGAAATTCATAGCCGGTAATGATCTGAGTATTGTGAAATACTGAAAAATTGGTTTAATTGGGGACGTAATGAACATTTGAAATCACGAACTTTGAGTATAAGGAACAGAGTAACCAAATTCAGGGTTGTCCAAAATATAGAGCTATGGTCGTGATGATTGGTTTGTCTGTGAGGGGTGTGCAAAATTCATAAATGGTATGACGAGATAGGATATCGTATTTATATGGCGAGTTGTTTGGTTTGTACGTAGATTATTAGGATATCCAAGTGTTAATAACGGTTAGGACTAGATTAGATTTTAAAAGTGTGAGATCAGGAGACAAGATATATAACTGGACATGAATTATGTAACAATTCTTTTCCAGCCAGATAACATCACAAAACTGAATTTACGTCACAGCTGCGTAGGAATTTGTGAAGAAACCAGAGTCCGCGGAGATAAAATTTGTTGTTCGTTAACATTTCGTCAAATCATTTAAATTTATTTAATTATTAAATTCAGTGAAACCGCATTTTGAAATAACTTTAATCAAGCGAATAACTTGGAGATGCATTCTGGAAATTTTACTTTGTTTTCTGGGGAATATTTAAAAAATAAAGTAACGATTAAGGGAACATATCCGAAGGAAATGGATTTTACTGCCACAAAGTTTGTGAGCATTGCTATTGTTGTAATTAATGAACTTTGACTGATTGAGCAGTGAATGTGCTGGGATAGTAAAGTGGAAACTTTGGTCATCAACCGATGTAACTTAATTGTGTTTAGCCTTCAGCCTAGAAACTTGGATGGTCAGGGGGTCATCAACCTCAGTGACTTAGATTAGGGCCGTATGCCATTGTAGCCTCATTTCCTTGCGGTCATCATCCACAATGACTTTAAAGTAACTTAGAAGATTAGATGTCGGTCCATGACATAGACGCAGGTCACATCGATTCAATTAAGGGTCCATGCCGTAGAACCACTGTGTGGCACACACCAATTGGACTGCCTTAATTATACCCAGAGTCCAGAGTTCGTGTTACGAGGGCTGGACCATAACGAATCACTATGATGGTACATGTGGTCTCACATGGAAGCCGAATTTAAGGATTTCCAGACTTTCCTTTCTTAAATGATTAATAATTGAGACAAAGGTTTCTAGTATGAATGCCTGGTAGGCAGTTACGTTAAAGTCTCACACCAGTGTTCTGACCTTTATGTAAAAATGATTGTGGTGTCCAGTGGACACAGTTGACTTCTATGACACCGTTGACATATCAGATTGCTTCAGAATTTTCCTGAATAAATAGGAATCTTTTAAACAGACCTTTCATTCCAGTAGATAGATTAGAATTACTGAACCCTACCTTTACCTCAGCAAGTGACGAAGAACCCGATACGACCCAAGAGACAGATCTCATGAACTTTGCTGATAGGTAAGAAAGGTAGGTATCCCTCAAAATGGACCAAAGGGTTCAATATATATATATTACAGTATATATAAATCGCGCCAAACAGACTTCCATTTATTAATATGGATTATATTTCACCCGCTTCCCTGGTGGTTCTAGGGGCGTCTTACTCCCACAGTATGTTTTCCAGGTAGTAAGTCATAGTTAAAATCATACTGGAACATACACACGTCCATTATCTAGTCATTTCTAACAATCATTTTTTCGCCCTTTCTCACCCCCTATGCCAAAGGAGGCTGAAGTTATACTTTAAAAATCCGAAATGTTACTATTCATCTCAGCGACCCGGAAAACTATGGATTCGGCAGTATATTCGATTATTATTATTATTATTATTATTATTATTATTATTATTATTATTATTATATCTCACTCCTCCCCCTCCCCCACCCTAAAAGGGGCTAAACTTTGAGTTTTAAAAAATCGGGAGTGTTACTATTCATCTCAGCGACCCCGAAAAGTATGGATTCGACACTACTTTCGATGATTTGTATATCCCAGTCCCCTTCCACCCCCCCCCCCCGTCCCTAAGGGTTCCTGGGGTGTTTTACCCCCATGTGGTTTGTCTCCTGATACTAAAAATCCGGAGTGTCATTATTCATCTCAGCGACCCCGAAAACCATGTATTCAACACTACTTTCTATTATTTATACGCATCACTCTCCCATCACCCCCCACCACGAAGAGGGCTGAACTTGGACATTAAAAAATTCCGGAGTGTTGCTATTCATTTCATTAAGCCCGAAAAGTATGAATTCGACACTACTTTCGATGATATTTATATATCACCCCCTCGCCCCCTTCCCCTGAGCGTTCCTGGGGTGCCCTACCCCCACGTGGTTTATCTCCTGATACTAAAAATCCAAAGTATACAATTCACCTCGGCAACCCCGAAAACTATATATTCGACACTACTTCTGTTTAATTTTATACATCACTCTCTCCTCGCCCTCCACCCCATTGGGGGATGAACGTGGACTCATAAAATATCCGGAGTCTCATTATTCATCTCAGCGACCCCGACAACTATGGATTCGACACTATTTTTGATTATTTTTATATATCACTCTCCCATCCCCCCCCCACCTCGGGGGCTGACCGAGCTCGATAGCTGCAGTCGCTTAAGTGTGGCCAGTATCCAGTATTCGGGAGATAGTAGGTTCGAACCCCACTGTCGGCAGCCCTGAAAACGGTTTTCCGTGGTTTCCCATTTTCACACCAGACAAATGCTGGGGCTGTGCCTTAATTAAGGCCACGGCCGCTTCCTTCCCACTCCTAGCCCTTTCCCGTCCCATCGTCGCCGTAAGACCTGTCTGTGTCGGTGCGACGTAAAAAAAACTAGAAAAAACTAGCGAAGGGGGCTGAACTTGGACTTTAAAAAATTCCGGAGTGTTCATCTCAGCGACCCCGAAGAGAATGGATTCGACACTATTTTCGATGATTTTTATATCTCATCCCCCTCGACCCCGTGCCCCTAAGGGTTCCTGGGCTGTCTTACCCCCACGTGGTTTGTGTCCTGATACTAAAAATCCGGAGTGTACAATTCACCTCGGGGACCCCGAAAACTATGTATTCGACACTATTTTCGTTTAATTTTATATATCACTCCCCCCTCGCCCCCACCCCAAAGGACCCCCTGTGGGTGGGGGCGGTAGAATAACACCCACGGTATACCCTGCCTGTCGTAAGAGGCGACTAAAAGGGGCCCCAGGGGCTCTGAACTTTGGAGTGTGGGTTAGCGACCACGGGACCCTCAGCTGAGTCCTGTCATTGCTTCCACTTACTTGTGCCAGGCTCCTCACTTTCATCTATCCTATCCGACCTCCCTTGGTCAACTCCTGTTCTTTTCCGACCCCGACGCTATTAGGTTTGCGAGGGCTAGGGAGTCTTTCATTTTCACGCCCTTCGTGGCCCTTGTCTTCCTTTGGCCGGTATCTTCATTTTTCGAAGTGTCGGACCCCTTCCATATTTTTCCTCTGATTAGTGTTACATAGAGGATGGTTGCCTAGTTGTACTTCCTCTTAAAACAATAATCACCACCACCACCCCAAAGGGGGCTGAACTTGGACTTAAAAAAATCCGGAGTGTCAATATTCATCTCAGCGACCCCAAGAAGTATGGATTCGAGACTATTTTCGTTAATTTGTATATATGACCCCCCCGTCGCCCCTCCCCCCGCCCCTAAAAGTTCCCGGGCTGTCTTACTCCCACGTGGTTTGTCTCCTGATATAAAAATGCGGAGTATGCAATTCACCTCGGCGACCCTCGAAAACTATGTATTCGACATTATTTACTGTACGTTTAATTTTATATATCACTCCCCCCTCGCCCCCCAATGCGAAAGGGAGCTGAACTTTGACTTTTAAAAAATCGGGAGTGTCACTGTTCATCTCAGCGATCCCGAAAACTGGGGGATTTCGACACTTTTTCGATTATTTTTATACCTTGCCTCCCCTAACCCCCCACCCCCCCACCCCTAAGAGAGCTACGGATGGCTTACCCCCACAGTGCTCGTCTCCAGATAGTAAGTAGTAGTAGTGCACCAAGTTTGGTTGAAATTGCTCCGGTGGTTTAGGAGGAGATGTGTCATTTACACACACACATACATGCATACATCCATTTTATATATAGTAAGAAGAAGAAGATTATGCTTGCTTTATTATTACATAGAGAAATTTTATTTTGAACACTGCAGACATCTAAACTTAAACTGTTTATCCGGAGAAATTATTCGAATCCGAGGAATGAATATTACTTCGCTCGCGGCATGCCCAATCATGAGAATGGCTTCAATAATATTAGTCATCAGTTTCAGAGTCGTGTTCATTACAGAGAGCAGGATTCTTATTCTTAAGAAGGATAATTGGTGCCACAATCGTCCGCTCTAAGATGTTCGAGGGTACTCCAGCCGACTCCAAATCTTTCAAAGCTCTGCCGTGTAGTCGATAGACTTGTAACTGTATAGAACATCGGGTAATTCTTGTAAAAGTTGCTTGTTGAAAGAAGTGCATGACATGATATATGATGGTAAGAATGAAGAGGATGAAACCCGGCGCCGGCACGTAGCCCACTCCTCTCGAATAGCTCAACACTTTACGTCCCGATCCGACGGACGAATCACCATCAACACTGTCATATGCCCTCACACCATATAAAACCAAAAACGGCTTCCTACGTCTTGGACGTAAAATGGCTCCTTGAATATTGTGTTCTCTACCTATCTTATGTACGTTGCCTAGCGACAGTGACTCTATGCATTTAATCTTGGTGACAGCACGATGGATTGTCATATCCCAATGTACGTTTTCCGATGATTTTTCGTTCATAACTCACCAACGAAAGCGAAAATGAAAATTCCGGCTTCGAGGTGCATTCGGACCCCTTTCCATCTACCTATGTTCAAAATTTCAGATCTCTGCGTGCTGTAGATTTTGCTGGGCATCGCACAAAGACACACAGACACACAGACAAACACTTCCTTTTATAATTATAGATGTACGCTACTTATTGCGAACACAGGTATTTTTACATCTAATTCTGTATATATGATAGACTTTCAGAGAACTGAGGGAAAACCATGAGTTATGTCAGTTCTTCTTCTTCTCTTTATTATTATTATTATTATTATTATTATTATTATTATTATTATTATTATTATTATTATTATTATTATTATTATTACTGTACTGTAGTACCGCACAAGTGCCTATTTTATCCTGCATTTCATTTTTAACTTTTAACAGTGAAATGCCCATGTTCTTTGAAAAGACTAGGCAAACAATTCATAGGGAATCTCCCACCTGGCAGCTCTAATGCAGATCACTGATCATTGTGCGTACAGATAGTTTTTCATCTAATTCTATACACTTATTTAATAGAGTTGTCACTGTGCGAGAATGGCTTTTTAACATCAAAATTTGATGCAAAGAGGTGGCTGCCAGAAAAAAATTCAATATGAAAGCTAGATGACGCGTAGGATGCCAGTTCATAGAATGAAGACCAGATGGCAGCAGGAAGCTTTGAATGTTGTTGCTGCTGTCTTATCAGTAGACACTACACAGATATAATAGGAACGGTGACTCTAATGTGCCGTGAATCGGATCACTGTATCGATTCAGTAACGTGAACGGAATCAAATGAATTGATTCAGTAAAATTAATCGAATATCACATCACTACCTAGTACGCCTCATTTTGGTGCTGCAATTCGTTTCTTGTGGTTTTCCTATAACTGCATAGCCTTTGATGGTGCTATTTGAGGATCCAACCAGCCTCTGGGTTGATGACCTAACAGACAGAAGAATGAACACCAGAAACACGAAACCACTGGTACCAGAAAATGAGACAGAGCGAGCTGACTACTTTTCTTATCTCTTCTTCTTTCTTTTTCTACCGCGTTTTCCTATACCTGTGGGACGCCGGTGCGAACGGCATAGCACATGTGTATTTGGCCCTTATTTACGGCCGGATGCCCTTTCTGACTACTTCTGTTACCTAGAAAGCATTATTACTAGCAATGGAGGGGTGACAGGAGATGTCAAAAAATAGGGTCGATGAGGTCAAACAGACCTTCACCCAGCTCCGACCACTGTGGAAATCTCGAGGACAACGACAAAATTGCATAAGTCCAGACCACCATCAACAAATGTCTAAGAATCCTTGCAGACTTATTTCATACTACGTGTTTTACCCGTACTTGACGGGTTAGTTTTTGTACAATTACAGCAATTCTACTGGAAATTAGTGGCAGCAGAAATAAATCGCGCTTCAAGATTAACAATACCGATAGTGAAAAAGCTCGTATCACTCAAGCTCACCGTTGATGGTCTAAATTAGTAAATATCTCCATTATTATAGCTCGTACGATAACAATGTACCAGATGTAAAAACTTGTAAAGTGGATTTTCTATCTGGTGATATTGGGACCTTTCAGGATATGAAATGAAAATACGGTAATATTAAGAAAAGGATGCAGAATTACAAGCATTGGTATGATTAAATAGTGAGAGGGGAGTTAAATGTCTCATCCTTTCGATATCCTATGTTGGCCTCCAAAAATAAAGTCAAATTGGGTTAAAATGGTTTTAGAAAATGACCAACATTATTAAGGATACATTATCTTATTACTATAATAACATCATAGTTATGGCAAGGCCTATAATTGCTCAAAATAGCATTCACAGCTCCATACAGAAAATTTCAAACCCGATGAGGGTTAGCGAAGATCACATAAATGTAAAATGAAAAGAGAAAATGGTTCATAATCAGTTAAAAGTTTTATCAATAGATAGCACGTTACTTACGTAGTGAAACTACATCCCAAAATGGGTGAGAAAAGGGAAAAATTCCAAAAATAATCCTGATCACACTGTATACGTCTGTAAAAGACGATTGTAAGATACAAACTGAATGCAGTGGTGGACGATAATAATAGGCAAGGTAGCACTCAAGTATGACTACAATAAAGAGAGAATAGAAGGGACTGACCGATCAGGAACTAACTCAAACGCAGAGAGGAGAAGATGAATGATCTCTTCCACTATGTTTACATATTAAGACGGATATGACCCTCAGTAATATTCATCACCTAGTCCGTTAAGTCTTCAGCCCTAAGGCTTTTAGATCTTAGACAGCACCACCAAAGTGGTTATGGGGAAACAGCGAAAACGGCACCATTATGAGGCATACTAGGCAGGATAAAGAGTGAGATAGTTTGCCATGGCTTTCCTCACTAGGTCAGAATATGCTATTCTAACACAACAGGCCCTATGAGTAGCGCCTATCATAACATCCAGATGTACTGTCGTGTTGCAAATATCATCAGTCTAATCCGCCCATATCTCAGAAGCTCCGTATTGCCACAGCCATAACTGTGACTGGGATTTCGGTGGAAGCTACATTTTGTTCTGGCCTGTACCAAGAGACAAAGAAAAAATCCCCCAGCCACCAAGAAATAGCAACAGGCTGATTCATCACCTAAAGATATCATAATTAAACATATAATGAGTATA
This sequence comes from Anabrus simplex, assembly GCF_040414725.1. Taxonomy (NCBI): domain Eukaryota; kingdom Metazoa; phylum Arthropoda; class Insecta; order Orthoptera; family Tettigoniidae; genus Anabrus; species Anabrus simplex. Next base: position 997,414,236 of record NC_090265.1, on the reverse strand, counting down.
TATAGTCAGAGTATGACTGTTACACAATCACTTCACCAACACATTCTCACTGAGATTAAGGTCCGGTGCCTTCATGGCCAATAGAGGATCTTGATTTGAACTTGCTTAGAATATCAAGCTCGCTACTGTGAAGCGGTGACCGATACTACTGGAACTGAATCATGCCAAATGGATAACATTCCCTCGAACTGGAACATATCTAGTCCTAGAACTCGACAGAAATGGGAGTTGTTCACGATGAAGAGGAACGTACATTAGGTTGAACCAATCTTCCCCAAGCCCATGTAGACTCGACACCTAAAATAAAGTTACGTAATGGCTTAGCTTCAGACCTTCGGGTCGGACGGCCGAGGTTCGATTCCCGGTCGGTCTCGGATTGGAAATTTCACATGAAAAATCACGTGGTGTCAGGAAGGGCATCCGGCCTTAAACCCTCGGCTATAATTCAAAATGAGCCATGTGACTCCAGTGACCCCAGAAATGCTGGGGATAAGCTGAAGAAAATTCCTATTATATCCAACCATATCGTCCTCTCTCATCCATTCTCAAATAAATATGTGGATAGGCTGATCACTACGTGTTGATTCCTGCCTGTTAACTCCTGTGAACTACATCCTATCTGTAAATATAAATTTATTTCAAGCCAACGTTTCTTCAGAAACTAATGTTTTCTTCTTCTTACACACTTACAGTAAAATTAGCGCCATTTACTATATTTGATTGTGTACCTGAATGATTGTATAAAAGCTCTGCTGAAGATCGATATTCAGCACATGACCCACGTTCTCACTCGCTCTCATGCAATGAATATTTCATTTTAACGTCTCTCTCTCTCTCTGTGTGTGTGTGTGTGTGTGTGTGTGTGTGTGTGTGTGTGTGTGTGTGTGTGTGTGTGTGTGTGTGTGTGTGTGTGTGTGTGTGTGTGTGTGTGTGTGTGTGTGTGTGTGTGTGTGTGTGTGTGTGTGTGTGTGTGTGTGTGTGTGTGTGTGTGTTTCTCTCACTCTCTCTGTTCTTTATATAGAGTTCATCTGTCAGTACGTAAAGTTTTAGAAACGCAGTGAGCAGATAATCTATTTACAGTGTCATTCTCAATAAGCGTTCTTCAAACGGAGGACATACGAAGCAAGTACTGAAATAGAAGGAAAAATTCCTGGATTGTCAGATGGGTTTAATAAAACAGGCGGATCAGTGACATACATCAGCCGCACGTTAGCGATGGGAGTGCTCCTGTCTGTATTAAAGAGAGAGTATTCACGCTCCTGTTACATTCCCCACAAAGAAGCCAGGGTTATGATTGTTATGCTTAAAATGATGAATATAGGTACATAAAAGGTAACTGTTAAATCAAAACGGCCAAAAATGTTACTGAAGTTGTTTCCCAAATGTACAGTATGTATGTATGTTAAGTCATCAGCCCGAAGGCTGGTTGGATCCTCAACAGTTCCACCATGAGCTGTCATAGATGGCCTAGGCATCACTGAAGAGGCGTACTAGGGAAATGAGAAGTGAGGTAGTTTCCTGTTGCTTTCCTCACCGAGCCAGAAATTGCTATTACATATCAGTCTGCCAAGCCCACTGAAATGCATGCACCAACCGACCCTATGAGCAACAGCTTCACACCATTCATAGCAGGGACTGGCTGCAGAAGGAATGGCATTATTAGCATCGCTCATACCTCAGTCACTTTCATATTGTCAAAGCCAAGGATAAGACAGAGACAGATTTATGAAAGTAACAAAATTGCTCTAGCCCATACCAGAAAACTTAGTGCAGTGTAAACACTAGGTCCTGCCAGAAAAGCCATGTTTCCCAAATAAATTATTCAATTTATTCTTCCTCCTTCTACAAGTTGGTAACATCATGCATCATGTTAAATCAAAACGGCCAAAAATGTTACTGAAGTTGTTTCC